>NC_139985.1:29538290-29595790 GCF_963993115.1 Abramis brama
GACCGTCAGCACACGCCTCCTGACACATGTGACCGTCAGCACACACACGCTCGTCTCCTGACACACGTGACCGTCAGCACACGCCTCCTGACACACATGACCGTCAGCACACACACGCTTGTCTCCTGACACACGTGACCGTCAGCACACACGCTCGTCTCCTGACACACGTGACCATCAGCACACACACGCATGTCTCCTGACACACGTGACCGTCAGCACACACGCATGTCTCCTGACACACGTGACCGTCAGCACACACGCATGTCTCCTGACACACGTGACCATCAGCACACACACGCTCGTCTCCTGACACACGTGACCGTCAGCACACACACGCTCGTCTCCTGACACACGTGACCGTCAGCACACGCCTCCTGACACACGTGACCATCAGCACACACGCATGTCTCCTGACACACATGACCGTCAGCACACGCTCGTCTCCTGACACACGTGACCATCAGCACATACGCATGTCTCCTGACACACGTGACCGTCAGCACACACACGCTCGTCTCCTGACACACGTGACCGTCAGCACACACACGCACGTCTCCTGACACACGTGACTGTCAGCACACGTTCGTCTCCTGACACACGTGACCGTCAGCACACACACGCTCGTCTCCTGACACACGTGACCGTCAGCACACACACGCTCGTCTCCTGACACACGTGACCGTCAGCACACACGCATGTCTCCTGACACACGTGACCGTCAGCACACACACGCGCCTCCTGACACACGTGACCATCAGAACACGTCTCCTGACACGCATGACCGTCAGCACACACGCATGTCTCCTGACACACGTGACCGTCAGCACACACCTGCGCCTCCTGACACACGTGACCATCAGAACACGTCTCCTGACACGCATGACCGTCAGCACATACGCACGTCTCCTGACACATGTGACCGTCAGCGCGCACACACACACACGCACGTCTCCTGACACACGTGACCGTCAGCACACACACGCGCCTCGTGACACACGTGACCATCAGAACACGTCTCCTGACACGCATGACCGTCAGCACATACGCACGTCTCCTGACACATGTGACCGTCAGCGCGCACACACACACACACGCACGTCTCCTGACACACGTGACCGTCAGCACACACATGCTCGTCTCCTGAATGAGTTTCAGTGCAGCTCAATGATTCAATGAAACCACAGGAAAACCGGTGTTGACCAGTTAATCAGATGTCTTAAACATCTTAAACAAAGAAGATTAATCTGGTTTAACTCTGGCCTGTTTCTCTGATGATCTGATGGATGTACAGTGTCTGTGAGTGTGAGTGTGTGACTGGTAGATGTATTATTGCTGTGTGTGTAAGTGAGTTTTATGAATGGCTGTCGTAACTGAGAGGAAGTCATCAGGGTAGTTTCCTCGTGTTTATGATGAACGTTGCTCTTGTGATGTCCAGGTTTATGGAGAGTCATATCCTCTTCTGAACTCAGTGACTCGGATTGCTCTGCTGTTTCCACTCTCTACACAGCATTGGGAAGCGTACTTTTAAAAGTAATGCGTTTCAATAATGGTGACTCCCAAAAAAAAAAACTAGTTTCATTACATTACATTAATGGTTTTATGTTTGCAATCTCTTTTCTTTTTTCTTTTTTTGCAAGTGTTTAAAGGTGCATGTGTCAGAATTGAGGTAAAAATATCCAAAAAATGAGCTATACGCATCAAAAGAATGAGAAGAAATAAGGGCGATGATGTCATTAAAAAAATGACAAGTTATAGTGCTGCAGAGATATCAACCTGAATTAGCATTAGCATTACTAGCCACGGCTCGACAGGTGTCGTAATACCAGTTTCGGCCATGGGAGGCGGTATGCGGGCAACATAACCACCAGCCAAACATGCAATACACGAATAACTCGCACGGCTTGTGGGCGTACTTGAACCTGATGTCAATCGTGTGGAAAGTAGCCTACTGCCCACTACTACATTCAAATAAAATCTGATAAAAAAAGGAACAGAACCAGAGTAAACATTGGCACTGCTTTCCATCGCTGGAGACAACTAATGGACATGAAAGAAATGAGGTTTGACTCCGAACTTGCAACATTTCTTTTGGATTGGTAAGTAAGATGCTGTTAGTATTTCGTTAGAAGTTTGTTTTATATGTTTGTGTAGTTTTTTCGGGAAGTTATAACATAGAAATATATCGAAGGCTGTTCGATAAACGTATATATAACGTACATAAATATAGTATTGTAATATAGTACACATATATAGCACAATCTCTATAGCTCTTTTTTTCTTGCCAACTACGTGACCTATATTATGTTTATTAAATGGCTTTCCTGAGGTAAATCTGACATAATTGTTCTCCAGCTGTGTTATTGACCTCTTCACGCTGATAAAAAACACTGATTGGTCGATATTATGTATGAGGAATACATTTTGGTAAGTCGTAGCCTACTGTATCTTTCAACAGTGTTCGTGTTTTTTTACTGTTAGTAGAGATGATCGGTTCACGTGCGCTAGGGATCTGTCGTGTAACATTTACAAGCGCCAAAGCGTAATAAAATTGACAGAATCTGAGAGCTGAGATTTTTTTATATCATAACTAACCTGGGGTGCGTTTCCCGAAAGCATCGTTAGCCAACTATGGTCGCAAGTTCCCTCGTTACCAATAGAGTTCAATGGACATTGCGATGAACTTGCGACCATAGTTGGCCAACGATGCTTTCGGGAAACGCACCCCTGCTCTGTCTAGTCTGTCGGTCTCCGTGTCCTCTTTGCTTCGCGATTTTTCTGTGCGTGAGAAAATTGATGTGTGGCGTGAGAGCGTGTGAAAAGTGTCAATTGCGTGTGTCTCACGGTGAATGCGTGAGAGTTGGCAGCTCTGGTTACGTTGGCGCTAGCTTGGTCAACATCAGCGAATGCTGTCTGTCAAATTAATTTAATTCAAACTAACAATAAAAATGTAATATGAACAAAACGAATATGAATATATTCACTGGTAAAGGTGAAGGGGAGTAGCTTGAAGATGTCATATTTCAATATCACTTGACATCAACCAACGTTCCTCTGGAGTCAAAACGTCCTCTATTAGGAGTTGGCTCGGCTTCGGCTATGGCTCTAGGGTCGTTGTGAAGGTAGGGGCGGAGCATAGAGACTATGCCGTTTCTCGTTTGTTACTCTAGTCTAGAGTAGTAGACCAATTCACTTTCTGGAGGTATACTGCCCCCATCTGGTATGGAATGTGGAGTATGACTTGATTTTTTGCCAGACATAACACATGGCACCTTTAACGCAGTAATGCCTATAAAACATACACCTTCATTTTCTTTTAAAAATACTTTTAGAATATTATCATCTTGTGAGCCCTAGAGTGATGGTTGCTGTACTAAAGATCTCTGAACAGTACGGGTTACATTACAGTGCACAGGGTTAGGGTTAAGTAACGTGTATTACTTTAAAAAGAACTGGAATAATAATGTATAAATGTATATGCTGTCATTATTGTCTGATTGCATACGTCTCTTGTCATGAGTTAACACCAACACTAAAATGTTATTTGCTTTCTGGGCAGTTTTGGGTTTGATGATGTCAGTGGAAGGAAATGAGAGATTATATTACAGGAGATCTGATCATATCTCTGGCTCATAAATGCGTGAGGATCTTTAACTGCAGGATGTTTGAGTCTTAATTTGAGTTTATGTGTTGAGGGTCATGTGACTGAAGTGTGAGAGTTTCTGCCACATCTGAAGGTTCAGTCGTTCTGACCCATTTGTCCCTCTCTCTGTGGTGTGTGTGTGTTTCAGAGAGCCCGCAGGAACCGGGCCTCTACAGTCCCGTGTCTCCTCTCCCGCAGGATCAGCCAGTCTCCACATACTTCGAGGAGAAGGTCCCCATCCCGGAGGATGACCGAGCGAAGGTAGAGGAGATCCCACATGACACCCGATCCGACCCGAGACCCGGACTGATACCCGACCTGAGAACCGACCCGAGACCTGAACCGAGAGCTGAACCGATACCGAACCGAGACACAAACCGACACCCGAACCGAGAACCAACCCGATAACCGACCCGACACCCGACACCCGAACCGAGACCTGACTGATCCCGAGACCCGAACTGAGACCTGACCCGAGACCTGACTGATCCCGAGACCCGAACCGAGACCTGACTGATCCCGAGACCCGAACCGAGACCTGACTGATCCCGAGACCCGAACCGAGACCTGACTGATCCCGAGACCCGAACCGAGACCTGACCCGAGACCTGACAGAACTCGAGACCCGAACCGAGACCTGACAGAACTCGAGACCCGAACCGAGACCTGACTGATCCCGAGACCCGAACCGAGACCTGACTGATCCCGAGACCCGAACTGAGACCTGACCCGAGACCCGAACTGAGAGCCGAGCCGAGCCGATCACCCTCAGAACTGCCCTCGGGGTCAGGGGTCGGGTCTCAGGTAGTTTTAGATAAAATAGCTTTTACCCTGGACCCTAGAAGGCCTTAATTCTTTTAAAGTATGCCAACTTTCCTTTATTCGTTTTGGGTGTTTAACAATATTTTATTTAAAACAAATGCATTCAAAATAATTTTATGACAGCATTATTATCCGCTGTCTGTCAGTCTGCGCACTCGATACTGCTGCCAAACACATTAATGTCTTGATTAATGATTTTAATGATTTTTCTTCATGAATATAATCTCTCTGAACTGAAGCTGTAAAGTACAAAAATCCTGCCAAATTCAGTTGCTATTTATTTTTTAGATATAATAATTGACACTCATTAAAACATTAAAAGGCATATTTAACTTAAAAGGCACATATTATGCAAAATTCACTATTACATGGCGTTTGAACATAAATGTGTGTTATAACCGTAATTAAACTAACTATACCTGTTCTATCTCCATACAGCGTATATTCTCTGACTCTGTGTCAAAATGAACACTGCTATTGAGAGTTTCTGTTTTGATATTCTGTGAGATGAGATTGTCCTGACTGAGCGAGAGCTCGTGAAGCTCCGCCCCCTGTGCTGGCAGCAGCAGCTCATTTGCATTTAAAGGGATACACACTAAAACACGTTTTTCTGAGCCCCAAAAAGTGACAATTTAAACATGCTGTAAAAACATATCTGTGGGGTATTTTGAGCTAAAACTTCACATACATACTCTGGGGACATCAGAGACTTATTTTACATTTTGTGAAAAGGGGCATAATAGATGCCCTTTAATGTAAATTAATTTAATAACTCCAATTAAACTTTAAATGGTGGATGTAATTTCTTCTTGATGGATTTACTCAAATATACATTAGATATTTAAGGACAGGTGAAGTAAAAATAACCAATATGTAATCGCATATATTAATGAGAACACCTCTCTAGAGTTTATAGTCACTGAAAGGCTTTTCTGAGGATAATGTGACGTTACGTGACGTTATTGTTCTCCAGCTGTTTTATTGATGGTTGAAACACTGATTGATGGATTGAGACATGATTGATTTCAGGAAGTTGTTCTGTATCTTTCAACATTCCTTCTGATGTTCATTTGCTGCTGTAACTATTAGTAAAGAGGAAGAGATGATCGGTTCATCCGTCACGCACATTAAACACACACACACACACAAACACAAACACACACATTTACTGACTGAATTTACTGATGAAACTGACAGGATTTGAAGCTGAGACTGTTTCATGTCAGTATATTGTCAGCCTATGTCAGTGAGGGTTCGTGAGAGCGAGGGATCTGTTGTTATCAGCCTCGAGTGTGTGAAGGGTCATGGGAAAGAACACACAGTGCTTTGTCAGATTGTGATGTTTATAATTATTACATTCTTCTTCATGAATTAGTCTAAAAACATCACAAATCTTGATTTCTTCAAGCTCAAACAAGAGGAACAGACTCAAGTGGAGAAATAAAGACGGAAGGGAAGTAGTGAAAGCAGTAGTGAAAACTGTACACTCGTCATGTGTTCTTGAGATCGATACGGATGCGACACTGTTACAACCCTGGCTCTAGGGATGCAACAAAGGACACAAAAACAAAAGTCTGCCAATCAAAATAAAGTTTATTTAATATTAAAAGAAAAAGGGGACTGTAGAGGCAAAAACATGTGCATCAGCATGTGCTTTACACCGACCTTTGACCTGGATCAGGATTGTGGAGAAGTGAAAGCAGAGCACGCTTATACAGACCGTCAGACTCTTGCTAGCGGTGTTTCCATCCAAAGCTGCAAAATCAACTTCTGCACCAAACTGGATAATGCATATTACATTTGTGAATAAAGCATCGTTTCCATCCTATGTGCTCAAGAGAACAAAATCTTCACTTCCTGTGAAATCGACTCAAAATATCAGTTATAATAATATTCAGTCAGGCTGTTTCTCCCTCCATCATAAACAAGTGTGTCTCGAGCGTCAGACGAAACACAGTAAACGCTGTCATGTTCTCTGGCGTTCGGATGCTGGTGTTCGGGAACACACTCGTGTGTGAGACGCTTCTGGAGGGAATTACACCAGATCATTCTGATCACACACTTTGACTCTGGCCATTAGAGATGCTGCGATGCCATTGGTCCACTGGTTACTCCAGTTATCCAATCACAGCCTCTGCTGAGGCAAATTCTCATGAGGGTTTGAGGGATCTATTTAGTAAATGTCTCTCCATTGTAGTTTATGTGCATGTCTGCTTATTGGATAAAAAATGATCCACCTCAATTAAGTGAATAACATTTTTTTAAATGTATGTACATCTTGGCGTTTCCATCCAGTGTTTTTTCATGCAATATCCCAAAATAATAGTGTTTGGAAGCTAGTGTCGTCATGCCCACGTTTCCCTGCAGTCACATGACGTGTACAGCGTGAGCGCTCTGCTGATGCATCGCTGTGTTGACTCTCGCTGCTCTTCTTCTCTCTAGATGTTCAGCTTTCGGAAACTGTGGGCTTTCACTGGCCCGGGTTTCCTGATGAGCATCGCCTACCTGGACCCGGGGAACATCGAGTCGGACCTGCAGTCCGGGGCTAAAGCAGGGTTTAAGGTGAAGGAGGGTTCATCTTCACTGGTTTATTACATGACACGCGTGTGTGTGTCTGTGTGTGTGTCTGTGTGTGTGTCTGACGTGTGTAACCTGTGTGTGTGTGTGACCTGTGTAACCTGTGTGTGTGTGAGAGTGTGAGACCTGTGTAACCTGTGTGTGTGTGTGAGACAAGACCTGACCTGACCTGTGTGTGTGTGTGTGTGTGTGTGTGTGTGTGTGTGTGTGTGTGTGTGTGTTTGTGTGTGTGTGTCCCGCAGCTGCTCTGGGTGCTCCTGGGCTCCACCATCATCGGGCTCCTGCTGCAGCGTTTGGCCGCTCGGCTCGGGGTCGTCACTGGGATGCATCTCGCCGAGGTCTGCAACCGCCACTATCCCACGGTACGTTCCTGAGCGAGACCAACAGCCTGGAGAAAGTAGTAGGCGGGGCTTGATTGTGTCTGTGGGGAATTGATTGGATGGTTGTGGTTTGCTATTGGTGGATCTCATGTGAGTGACAGATTGCCCTGCCCCCGTCATCAGAAAAGATAAGAGATGCTGCAAGAGGAAGTTATTCTGCTTCAAGATGAACATTAGTTTAAAACAATAATGATGTGCATTAGGGCTGTACGATTAATCACAATTAACATGAAATTGCGCTTAAACTGATTTGGATTATTGCGATTATGAAAACGCAAAGGCTGTGGTTATTTTTTTTAATGAAGTGTTTCCTGTTTCCTGTGCTGAAGTGTGTCCTGTGCTGAAGTGTGTCCTGTGCTGAAGTGTGTCCTGTGCTGAAGTGTGTCCTGTGCTGAAGTGTGTCCTGTGCTGAAGTGTGTCCTGTGCTGAAGTGTGTCCTGTGCTGAAAAGTGTGTCCTGTGCTGTGCAGGTGCCTCGGATCATCCTGTGGCTGATGGTAGAGTTGGCCATCATCGGCTCGGATATGCAGGAGGTCATCGGGTGCGCCATCGCCTTCAATCTGCTGTCGGTCGGCAGGTACGTCATCATGATCAAACACTGTTCTTCTAAGTGTGTGTAGGAGGTCAGCGTGTAGGAGGTCAGCGTGTAGGAGGTCAGCCTGTAGGAGGTCAGCCTGTAGGGGGTCAGCGTGTAGGAGGTCAGCCTGTAGGGGGTCAGCGTGTAGGGCTCGATGGTGTTTTAAGCCCCCAATGGCTCCTTAGAGGCAGCTAACCCTACCCTCAACCTTAAACCTACCCATCCCCTCGCTGCCTGGAAGGCGCCGTTGGGGGCTTAAAACACCAAACACCGCGTGTAGGAGGTCAGCGTGTAGGAGGTCAGCGTGTAGGAGGTCAGCGTGTAGGGGGTCAGCGTGTAGGAGGTCAGCGTGTAGGAGGTCAGCGTGTAGGAGGTCAGCCTGTAGGGGGTCAGCCTGTAGGGGGTCAGCCTGTAGGAGGTCAGCGTGTAGGAGGTCAGCCTGTAGGGGGTCAGCCTGTAGGGGGTCAGCCTGTAGGGGGTCAGCCTGTAGGGGGTCAGCGTGTAGGGGGTCAGCGTGTAGGGGGTCAGCGTGTAGGGGGTCAGCGTGTAGGGCTCGATGGTGTTTTAAGCCCCCAATGGCTCCTTAGAGGCAGCTAACCCTACCCTCAACCTTAAACCTACCCATCCCCTCGCTGCCTGGAAGGCGCCGTTGAGGGCTTAAAACACCAAACACCGCGTGTAGGAGGTCAGCGTGTAGGAGGTCAGCGTGTAGGAGGTCAGCGTGTAGGGGGTCAGCGTGTAGGGGGTCAGCGTGTAGGAGGTCAGCCTGTAGGGGGTCAGCGTGTAGGGGGTCAGCGTGTAGGGGGTCAGCGTGTAGGGGGTCAGCGTGTAGGGGGTCAGCGTGTAGGGGGTCAGCCTGTAGGAGGTCAGCCTGTAGGAGGTCAGCCTGTAGGAGGTCAGCGTGTAGGAGGTCAGCCTGTAGGAGGTCAGCGTGTAGGGGTTCAGCGTGTAGGAGGTCAGCGTGTAGGGGGTCAGCCTTTAGGGGGTCAGCGTGTAGGAGGTCAGCGTGTAGGGGGTCAGCGTGTAGGGGGTCAGCGTGTAGGGGGTCAGCGTGTAGGGGGTCAGCCTGTAGGGGGTCAGCCTGTAGGGGGTCAGCGTGTAGGGGGTCAGCGTGTAGGGCTCGATGGTGTTTTAAGCCCCCAATGGCTCCTTAGAGGCAGCTAACCCTACCCTCAACCTTAAACCTACCCTCAACCTTAAACCTACCCTCAACCTTAAACCTACCCTCAACCTTAAACCTACCCTCAACCTTAAACCTACCCTCAACCTTAAACCTACCCTCAACCTTAAACCTACCCATCCCCTCGCTGCCTGGAAGGCGCCGTTGGGGGCTTAAAACACCAAACACCGCGTGTAGGGGGTCAGCGTGTAGGAGGTCAGCGTGTAGGAGGTCAGCCTGTAGGGGGTCAGCCTGTAGGGGGTCAGCCTGTAGGGGGTCAGCCTGTAGGGGGTCAGCCTGTAGGGGGTCAGCGTGTAGGGGGTCAGCCTGTAGGGGGTCAGCCTGTAGGAGGTCAGCCTGTAGGAGGTCAGCCTGTAGGAGGTCAGCCTGTAGGAGGTCAGCCTGTAGGAGGTCAGCCTGTAGGAGGTCAGCCCCTGTAGGGGGTCAGCCCCTGTAGGGGGTCAGGGTCAGCCCCTGTAGGGGGTCAGGGTCAGCCCCTGTAGGGGGTCAGGGTCAGCCCCTGTAGGGGGTCAGGGTCAGCCCCTGTAGGGGGTCAGGGTCAGCCCCTGTAGGGGGTCAGGGTCAGCCCCTGTAGGGGGTCAGGGTCAGCCCCTGTAGGGGGTCGGCCTGTAGGGGGTCGGCGTGTAGGAGGTCGGCCTGTAGGAGGTCGGCCTGTAGGAGGTCGGCCTGTAGGAGGTCAGCCTGTAGGAGGTCAGCCTTTAAGGGGTCAGCGTGTAGGGGGTCAGCGTGTAGGGGGTCAGCCCCTGTAGGAGGTCAGCGTGTAGGGGGTCAGCCCCTGTAGGGGGTCAGCCCCTGTAGGGGGTCAGCCCCTGTAGGGGGTCAGCCCCTGTAGGGGGTCGGCGTGTAGGAGGTCGGCCTGTAGGAGGTCGGCCTGTAGGAGGTCGGCCTGTAGGAGGTCGGCCTGTAGGAGGTCAGCCTTTAAGGGGTCAGCGTGTAGGGGGTCAGCCCCTGTAGGGGGTCAGCCCCTGTAGGGGGTCAGCCCCTGTAGGGGGGTCAGCCCCTGTAGGGGGTCGGCGTGTAGGGGGTCGGCCTGTAGGGGGTCGGCGTGTAGGGGGTCGGCCTGTAGGGGGTCGGCCTGTAGGGGGTCGGCCTGTAGGGGGTCGGCGCGTAGCGGGTCGGCGCGTAGGGGGTCGGCGCGTAGGGGGTCGGCGCGTAGGGGGTCGGCGCGTAGGGGGTCGGCGCGTAGGACGTCCCCCGTGTAGGACTGCGACAAACAATTACTCAAACATTTGTGGCATCAGTTCAGTGGGACGAAACATTTATTTAAAGCTCATGTTAATCTTCCACATGCAGAGATGAGATCTATTACTGTTTCTAAGTGGAAGCACAGTGTTTTCTAGATATAAGGGCATATCAGATATATATATAGCTGATATTATTGATCAGCAACACTCTCTTAATTTCATGTCTATCACTTTCATAAAGAGAGAAACAATTGGGTTGCATCATCAATGTTGACATTTTGATATATTTTTCAACAAACCCAGTTTTTCCTCTGAAAACAATTGAAGTTGTAAATCTGATAAATAAAGAGCTCTTAACTGAATTACATTTTTTGTTAGAGGGTTTTAATGTTTGCTGTTTGAGTTTATTAGAGTTGAGGAAGCTTGTGTTTGTTCTTCTGCAGGATTCCTCTGTGGGCTGGAGTGCTGATCACCATCATCGACACGTTTGTGTTCCTGTTTCTGGACAAGTACGGTAGGTCAGCACTGAAGAGAGTTAGAGTGAAGAGAGCGACTCGTATCTCGATCTGATCATATCTGGTTTGTTTTGGTCAGGTCTGAGGAAGCTGGAGGCTTTCTTTGGGTTCCTCATCACCATCATGGCTATCAGCTTCGGCTACGAGGTTCAGTAAAGCTCGTTCCTCTGTAGACTCGCTCTGTGAGGTAGACACGTCTCTGCAGTGTTTGAGTGTGTGTGTGTGTGTTTGCAGTATGTGCGTGTGGCTCCGGACCAGGCGGAGGTTCTGAAGGGCATGTTTTTGCCGTATTGCAGCGGCTGTGGACCCGTGCAGCTCGAGCAGGCCGTCGGGATCGTTGGAGCCGTAATAATGCCTCACAACATCTATCTGCATTCTGCTCTCGTTAAGGTCAGTGAACTGCACCAGACCTGATCAGAGTTAGAGTTAGAGTTAGAGTTAGAGTTAGAGTTAGAGTTAGAGTTAGAGTTAAAGTTAGAGTTAGACCCAACCACAAACCTAACAGCACCAGACCTGATCAGCTTACATATATTGGTTTGAAGGCATAGTTTATAAAACGTTGTGCTGTTAGCAGACAGACAGACAAGAATCAGTGCAGAGTTAGCAGATGTCCTGTGACCTGACAAGCTAAACTCCATCTCAGAGTTTTCAAGCAGCATTTTCTGTATTTCTGCATAAATTTTACATTAAAGGCAACAATATACTTCAAGCGAAAGCGAAGAACTGCTGTGACATCATTTCGAACAAAATCAGGCCAAATTGAAGTTAATTTGGAGTTCGTTTCGAGAGTTTGAAACAGCTTGCCAAAGCGAAATTTCCGGAAAAGTTCGCTCCAGCTGGTAAACACCTTCACACTCCCATTGGTCAGTGGTGATGATGTAATAGGTAGGTGTGTCTCTGAGGCTCCGCCTCCCTTGAGGTGTAAATCTTCTCCGGTTCATTTCTTATGTTCAGTCCGTCGAGACACGAGTAAAAACATGAACACTGAGACGCTTTATAGCAGAAAAGCAGAACGTTTATTCTAAAAAGGGTCTTTTTTTACAAAGACAATCCAATTAAACAAAAAACACAATGTCATTTCATACTTGTATACGTTTTATACTTAATAATTTTGGTAAAATAAGTGAATAAATCAGTGAAAACATTTGTTATTACAGTAATTGGTTTTACAACTGCGCTGAATCCATCTGGGCCCGTATTCATAAAGATTCTAAGAATCCTCTCAGAAAACTCTTAATTTAGCTTAAAAACTTTTACGTAGGAGTCTTAGCTTAAGAGCAATTCGGGACTGATCTGAGAGCAACTCTGAGTAAGGAAAAGACAAAAACTTTTATCTTAGTAAGAAGGCGGGGTTGACCCCGTTGCTATGTATGACACAATCTTTTGAAGACTGTGATTGGTTGGTTGTCCAAGAAGGCGAAAAAAGTGATTTTAAGTATAGGGTCTATTCTAAGCCTTCACTTTGAAATTACATGCGTCATTTTTCCTATTTGACCGTTCTCACACACACACATTATATATATAAATCCTTATTTCATTAACCATGCTGTTAATTTCCTATAAGGTATTTGCTTGGCTTAGAATGATAAAAATTGTTCCACTCTTTCCAAATACACTGATTGTTGGCATGTCTATTTAAATGGTGGTTTGAATGTTGGTTTTAATGTATCAAACATGGAATTTTCCCAGTTGCCAAATATCGTAATGTAGTGATTACTTTCATTTCGGGCGCTATGGCATTTCTGCGCTGTGTTGGAGATATTAGCGTCTCTAAAAAGATCTGTCACAAACATGATCCCTGCATGATCTAATCTAAAGCGTCTTATTAACTCACTGTCATCCATTGTCTGCAACACATTTCTTCTCCTTCTTCGTCTTTCTGCCATTTTCTCCTCTGCTAAAGAAACTCTTAAGCCTCTTAAAAGTCCTCATCCGTGCTCCTAACAATTTTGACCTTAAGACCTCTTTTAAGGGTTAAGATGCTTTCTGAATTACTTTTTTCTTTACTAGGAGTTTTTCTTTAATTTTAAGAGTAAACGCCCACATTTCTAAGAATTTTCTTAGAATTTTGTCACTAGGAGCTACTCTTTGCATTAAGATTCTTTATGAATACGGGCCCTGATGTTTAATCTGACATATTTGGCTGATTGGTGTTTATCTTTGCTTCAGTCACGAGACATCAATCGAGGCAACAAGAAGGAGGTGAAGGAGGCCAACAAGTACTACTTCATCGAGTCCACCATCGCGCTCTTCGTCTCCTTCCTCATCAATGTTTTTGTGGTGGCCGTCTTTGCTGAGGCCTTTTATGGCAAGACAAACATGGAAGTGGTGAGGACTTATATCTGCCTCCTGTTAAAGACTCTTATATCGGTATGTTTGAGTGCGGTTCCTCTGAGCTCTTGGTTGACATGTTCCCTTCAGGGCCAGCAGTGTAATGCGTCTGGAAGTCCTCACAGCGATCTCTTCCCAGCCAACAACGAGACACTGGAAGTCGACATCTACAAAGGGGTATGACGGAACAATCCTCGGAATAATTACACAATGAATATAGTTGTGTCCAAAAGTTATATTTGGAGGAGAGATTTGTTTTTAATGACCCTACAAGTTTGATTAATACCATCAAAATATGAGGAAAATATTTCATATTTATTAAACATGTTCAATATGAGGGAAGAACAAAACACTAATCTTGGTTTATGGTATTCATTGACAAAATTATTTAGCAAAAAAGGCAAACTACAGCTATAGGTTTTATTAGACTATTTTACAAGAAAAAAAGCAGATGGGAAAAAGCACACATTGACAACAACATATTCAGTTATTAATATTTGGTTGGTTCTCTTTTGTTTTTGCATGTGGCCAAAAATGATGCACAATTTGTCATGTTTCATTGCGTTATTATCACAAATAAAACAAGCACAACTACACAATCTGATAACCTTGCCCTTCTCGTGTGCTGCATCAGACGGCGAACAGACCCTGAGGATCAGCATATTCATAACTTGATATGAGCTGAGGAGTTTGGTGATGGTGCCACCTGTGGGTCAAAAGTTCATGTTCAATAACTCGAGCTTAATAGAAAACAATTAAACTAATAGATATCACCATACTTTCCACATTTGATTGATTTACATTAAGAATTACAGACATTATGGTATAAGTTTTATGAAATATGCACTAATTTGCATACATTCCCAGAACAGAAATCTGATCATTGGATAAAGCAGGTTCATAATTCTTGTTTGATTTTGTTGATTATAGTTAAAGGTTTTTACAGAGGAGACTTTGGATAACAATCAGAAAATACTGTCAACAGACTGAAAACAAACAGATGTTCACCTTTTTTTTTCACCAAATACATTTACTCACACTGTTTAGGAGTACAATGTTGCATAAATCAGGTGAATGATATCTGAACAAACCTTCAGAATATAGATATGAATAAAAGCTTTGGTGTGTGTAAAGCTGCTGAAGTGGAGATTTCTTACTCAAACTCACCGCCTTTAAAGATTGTTTATTTTATTGCACTTCATATATTTGCGTCTGTAGATTTCACTTAAATGTGTCTTGAAGGTTTCCTTTCAGTAGTCTGAAACAGAAACAGCCCAAAATGAATCAGTGCATGAAAAAAATAGTTTTGCCTGTAGAGTGTTCCACTTTAATTCAAATAGTCACTGCAATTTTATATTCAGTCCAATACTGACGTGGTTCATGTGAGGTTTGTGTGCTTATGAATGTCCTTATTTTGTCTTCCTGTGATTGAAGGGTGTGGTTTTGGGCTGTTTTTTTGGCCCCGCTGCACTCTATATTTGGGCGATTGGGATCCTTGCGGCTGGACAGAGTTCAACTATGACGGGAACCTACTCTGGTCAGTTTGTGATGGAGGTATGTTCATCTACAGATGTACTCTTTATTTGTTCATCTAATGGCATTGCATTTGGGAATGTGCATCTGTATGAGCTGTTTTTTCTCGCAGGGTTTCCTGAACCTGCGCTGGTCTCGCTTCGCTCGCGTGTTGCTGACACGCTCCATCGCCATATTCCCCACTCTCCTGGTGGCTGTCTTTCAGGATGTGCGGCATCTCACAGGCATGAACGACTTCCTCAACGTGTTGCAGAGCATGCAGGTACACGTGTGACGCATGACGCCGTAGACGCTCCTGACGCTGTAGACGCCCTGACGCCGTAGACGCTCCTGAATCTGTAGACACTCCTGAATCTGTAGAAACTCCTGACGCCATAGACGCTCCTGATTCTGTAGACACTCCTGATTCTGTAGACACTCCTGATGTCGTAGTCACTTCTGAATCCGTAGACACTCCTGATTCTGTAGACACTCCTGACGCCGTAGACACTCCTGATTCTGTAGACACTCCTGACACCGTAGACACTTCTGATTCTGTAGATACTCCTGAATCTGTAGGCACTCCTGATTCTGTAGGCACTCCTGAATCTGTAGACACTCCTGAATCTGTAGACACTCCTGATTCTGTAGACACTCCTGATTCAGTAGACACTCCTGACGCCGTAGACACTCCTGACGCCGTAGACACTTCTGATTCTGTAGATACTCCTGAATCTGTAGGCACTCCTGATTCTGTAGACACTCCTGAATCTGTAGACACTCCTGAATCTGTAGACACTCCTGAATCTGTAGACACTCCTGAATCTGTAGACACTCCTGATTCTGTAGACACTCCTGATTCTGTAGACACTCCTGACGCCGTAGACACTTCTGATTCTGTAGATACTCCTGAATCTGTAGGCACTCCTGATTCTGTAGGCACTCCTGATTCTGTAGGCACTCCTGAATCTGTAGACACTCCTGAATCTGTAGACACTCCTGACGCCGTAGACACTTCTGAATCTGTAGACACTTCTGAATCTGTAGGCACTCCTGAATCTGTAGACACTCCTGATTCTGTAGACACTCCTGATGCCGTAGACACTTCTGAATCTGTAGATACTCCTGAATCTGTAGGCACTCCTGATTCTGTAGGCACTCCTGAATCTGTAGACACTCCTGAATCTGTAGACACTCCTGATTCAGTAGACACTCCTGATTCAGTAGACACTCCTGACGCCGTAGACACTCCTGACGCCGTAGACACTTCTGATTCTGTAGATACTCCTGAATCTGTAGGCACTCCTGATTCTGTAGACACTCCTGAATCTGTAGACACTCCTGAATCTGTAGACACTCCTGAATCTGTAGACACTCCTGATTCTGTAGACACTCCTGATTCTGTAGACACTCCTGACGCCGTAGACACTTCTGATTCTGTAGATACTCCTGAATCTGTAGGCACTCCTGATTCTGTAGGCACTCCTGATTCTGTAGGCACTCCTGAATCTGTAGGCACTCCTGAATCTGTAGACACTCCTGACGCCGTAGACACTCCTGACGCCGTAGACACTTCTGAATCTGTAGACACTCCTGAATCTGTAGACACTCCTGATTCTGTAGACACTCCTGACGCCGTAGACACTTCTGAATCTGTAGATACTCCTGAATCTGTAGGCACTCCTGATTCTGTAGGCACTCCTGAATCTGTAGACACTCCTGAATCTGTAGACACTCCTGATTCAGTAGACACTCCTGATTCAGTAGACACTCCTGATTCAGTAGACACTCCTGATTCAGTAGACACTCCTGACGCCGTAGACACTCCTGACGCCGTAGACACTCCTGATTCTGTAGACACTCCTGATTCTGTAGACACTCCTGAATCTGTAGAGACTCCTGACGCCGTAGACACTCCTGATTCTGTAGACACTCCTGATTCTGTAGAGACTCCTGATTCTGTAGACACTCCTGACGCCATAGACACTCCTGATTCTGTAGACACTCCTGATTCTGTAGAGACTCCTGATTCTGTAGACACTCCTGCTTCTGTAGACACTCCTGACGCCGTAGACACTCCTGACGCCGTAGACACTCCTGATTCTGTAGACACTCCTGACGCCGTAGACACTCCTGATTCTGTAGACACTCCTGATTCTGTAGAGACTCCTGATTCTGTAGAGACTCCTGATTCTGTAGAGACTCCTGATTCTGTAGAGACTCCTGATTCTGTAGAGACTCCTGATTCTGTAGACACTCCTGATTCTGTAGACACTCCTGATTCTGTAGACACTCCTGAATCTGTAGAGACTCCTGATTCTGTAGACACTCCTGATTCTGTAGACACTCCTGATTCTGTAGACACTCCTGATTCTGTAGACACTCCTGATTCTGTAGACTCCTGATTCTGTAGACACTCCTGACGCTGTAGACACTCCTGATTCTGTAGACACTCCTGATTCTGTAGAGACTCCTGATTCTGTAGAGACTCCTGATTCTGTAGACACTCCTGACGCTGTAGACACTCCTGACGCCGTAGACACTCCTGACCCGTGCAGCTCTTCTGATCTTCTGCTCTGTTTCCAACAGCTGCCGTTTGCTCTGATCCCCATCCTGACCTTCACCAGTCTGACGTCACTAATGAACGATTTCGCTAACGGACTGTGAGTATCTATACTGTACTGGACTGCAAACTCGAGAAACAATGGGCTGTGTTTATATTCTGGGTTCATCTGTTTGCCTGTATATGCTTCTTCAGTAATCTGTATACTGTATTTGGTCTTTTAATATCCCTGTTAGGGGTGTGAATTGTCACTGGTCTCACGATTCAATTCCATTATGATTATGTCAACGCACACACACAGTCACATGCGCGCACACACACACACACACAGTCGCATGCGCACACACACTTGCGTACACGCTCTAAATGTTAAAATAGCAAGGTTCCCACGGGTCCTTGAAATCCTTGGATGTTTGTAAATCTGAAACAAAAAAATTCAAGGCCCTGGAATTTTTTGAAAATAAGCATACATAGATACAGCTCCTTGAAGTGTTGAATTTATTTTGTGCAAGACGTTTTCTGGAAAAAATTCCACATTTCCTCCGGTGCGCTAATGAGCTATTTTGCCAACAATTCGTGGCCTATGCATACTAGCTTGCTTTGTAACTTGCTTTACTAACTTGCTTGCTAACCCTGTGTTGTACGTTGCCATGGCGTTCACGCACGCATAAAACTACCACGATGGTACCTCAACGTTGCAAACATTGCAAAAATAGGCTGGTTACATGAGCCTAAGCTATTTTCAATAAAATCCATGCAACAGTTAGTATCTGATCATTTTAGAATAAAGGATGTACCAAATATTCTTCAGTTTTATGCAAAACAGAAATACGACAAATAGAATATCAGATCTGGTCATATGGCCAAAAATAAATGCAAAAATAAGCTTTTTTGCATAGTTGTGTTTGACACGTAAAAACTATAACAATGTATCTTACAAGGTAACACGATTTGACCTTGCTCTCACTTGAAATGTGTCCCCACATTAAGTCCTTGAATTTGAGGGTATTAGACCTGGAAAGTGCTTGAAAGGTCCTTGAATTTGAAGTTAACCAAGGTGTGGGAACCCTGAAATAGTGAGTGCATTTTTTTTATTACTCGTTTTTGTGTTTTGCTTTCCTCCGCCAATTAAGCGTGTATGTGAAATGTGAAAAATGATTGGCGACCGATGGAGGAAAGCCTTGCTTTGCCCTCCAATATAAGGGTGTGACATCACTTGATAACTATGAATCGCACTTTATACAAAGCAGCTTCACAGTAGGAAAATAATGATCAGTGAGGTAAACTTCATCAAATCAGTCAGCTGTTTCAGTAGATCTGATCAACAGTTCCAGTCCTGTTGTGTAGTCCAGTGGACTGAGGATTGTTCTGTGTTTGCAGCGTGTGGAAGATCAGCGGTGGTGTGCTCATCCTGTTGGTGTGTGCCATCAACATGTACTTCGTGGTGGTGTACGTGACGGCTCTCAACAGCACCATCCTCTACGTCTTCTCTGCCCTCCTCTCCATCGCATATCTGAGCTTCGTCATCTATCTGGTGAGACCATGTGCAGTGTCTGAACTCTAGACTCAATGCATCCTTCATTTGAATGGCTCAGTTGAGCAGATCCTGCAGGTCAGCAGTTCGTCAGATGAAGTTTTAGACATCAATATTCCATCATATCCAGTGACAGAGTAAGAACAGCTGGAGCTGCGAGGTTTCTCTTTATAACACGCGTGATCAGCTGCCAGTGAGAGTCTGTATTAAATAGGGCTGGGATAATATATCGATGCATCACCATTTGTGGATCGATTTAAATTTTTTCAGAATGCATCGCGAATCGATTCTGAGCTTAGTGTTTAACGGCAGACGGCGCTCTAGGCTAGTGTTTAACGGCAGAGGGCGCTCTAGGCTAGTGTTTAACGGCAGACGGCGCTCTAGGCTAGTGTTTAACGGCAGAGGGCGCTCTAGGCTAGTGTTTAACGGCAGAGGGCGCTCTAGGCTAGTGTTTAACGGCAGAGGGCGCTCTAGGCTAGTGTTTAACGGCAGACGGCGCTCTAGGCTAGTGTTTAACGGCAGAGGGCGCTCTAGGCTAGTGTTTAACGGCAGGGGGCGCTCTAGGCTAGTGTTTAACAGCAGAGGGCGCTCTAGGCTAGTGTTTAACGGCTAGTGTTTAACGGCAGAGAGCGCTCTAGGCTAGTGTTTAACGGCAGAGGGCGCTCTAGGCTAGTGTTTAACGGCAGACGGCGCTCTAAGCTAGTGTTTAACCACAGACGGCGCTCTAGGCTAGTGTTTAACAGCAGACAGCGGCGCTCTAAGCTAGTGTTTAACCACAGACGGCGCTCTAGGCTAGTGTTTAACGGCAGACGGCGCTCTAAGCTAGTGTTTAACCACAGACGGCGCTCTAGGTTTGTGTTTAACAGCAGACAGCGCTCTAGGCTAGTGTTTAACGGCAGAGGGCGCTCTAGGCTAGTGTTTAACAGCAGAGGGCGCTCTAGGCTAGTGTTTAACGGCAGACGGCGCTCTAGGCTAGTGTTTAACGGCAGAGGGCGCTCTAGGCTAGTGTTTAACGGCAGACGGCGCTCTAGGCTAGTGTTTAACGGCAGAGGGCGCTCTAGGCTAGTGTTTAACGGCAGAGGGCGCTCTAGGCTAGTGTTTAACAGCAGAGGGCGCTCTAGGCTAGTGTTTAACGGCTAGTGTTTAACGGCAGAGAGCGCTCTAGGCTAGTGTTTAACGGCAGAGGGCGCTCTAGGCTAGTGTTTAACGGCAGACGGCGCTCTAAGCTAGTGTTTAACCACAGACGGCGCTCTAGGCTAGTGTTTAACAGCAGACAGCGGCGCTCTAAGCTAGTGTTTAACCACAGACGGCGCTCTAGGCTAGTGTTTAACGGCAGACGGCGCTCTAAGCTAGTGTTTAACCACAGACGGCGCTCTAGGCTAGTGTTTAACAGCAGACGGCGCTCTAGGCTAGTGTTTAACAGCAGACAGCGGCGCTCTAAGCTAGTGTTTAACCACAGACGGCGCTCTAGGCTAGTGTTTAACCACAGACGGCGCTCTAGGCTAGTGTTTAACAGCAGACGGCGGCGCTCTAGGCTAGTGTTTAACGGCAGACGGCGCTCTAGGCTAGTGTTTAACGGCAGAGGGCGCTCTAGGCTAGTGTTTAACGGCAGACGGCGCTCTAGGCTAGTGTTTAACGGCAGAGGGCGCTCTAGGCTAGTGTTTAACAGCAGACAGCGGCGCTCTAAGCTAGTGTTTAACCACAGACGGCGCTCTAGGCTAGTGTTTAACGGCAGACGGCGCTCTAAGCTAGTGTTTAACCACAGACGGCGCTCTAGGCTAGTGTTTAACAGCAGACAGCGCTCTAGGCTAGTGTTTAACGGCAGAGGGCGCTCTAGGCTAGTGTTTAACGGCAGACGGCGCTCTAGGCTAGTGTTTAACGGCAGACGGCGCTCTAGGCTAGTGTTTAACGGCAGAGGGCGCTCTAGGCTAGTGTTTAACGGCAGAGGGCGCTCTAGGCTAGTGTTTAACAGCAGAGGGCGCTCTAGGCTAGTGTTTAACGGCTAGTGTTTAACGGCAGAGAGCGCTCTAGGCTAGTGTTTAACGGCAGAGGGCGCTCTAGGCTAGTGTTTAACGGCAGACGGCGCTCTAAGCTAGTGTTTAACCACAGACGGCGCTCTAGGCTAGTGTTTAACAGCAGACAGTGGCGCTCTAAGCTAGTGTTTAACCACAGACGGCGCTCTAGGCTAGTGTTTAACGGCAGACGGCGCTCTAAGCTAGTGTTTAACCACAGACGGCGCTCTAGGCTAGTGTTTAACGGCAGACGGCGCTCTAAGCTAGTGTTTAACCACAGACGGCGCTCTAGGCTAGTGTTTAACAGCAGACGGCGCTCTAGGCTAGTGTTTAACAGCAGACAGCGGCGCTCTAAGCTAGTGTTTAACCACAGACGGCGCTCTAGGCTAGTGTTTAACCACAGACGGCGCTCTAGGCTAGTGTTTAACAGCAGACGGCGGCGCTCTAGGCTAGTGTTTAACGGCAGACGGCGCTCTAGGCTAGTGTTTAACGGCAGAGGGCGCTCTAGGCTAGTGTTTAACGGCAGACGGCGCTCTAGGCTAGTGTTTAACGGCAGAGGGCGCTCTAGGCTAGTGTTTAACGGCAGAGGGCGCTCTAGGCTAGTGTTTAACGGCAGAGGGCGCTCTAGGCTAGTGTTTAACGGCTAGTGTTTAACAGCAGACAGCGGCGCTCTAAGCTAGTGTTTAACCACAGACGGCGCTCTAGGCTAGTGTTTAACCACAGACGGCGCTCTAGGCTAGTGTTTAACAGCAGACGGCGGCGCTCTAGGCTAGTGTTTCACGGCAGACGGCGCTCTAGGCTAGTGTTTAACGGCAGAGGGCGCTCTAGGCTAGTGTTTAACGGCAGACGGCGCTCTAGGCTAGTGTTTAACGGCAGAGGGCGCTCTAGGCTAGTGTTTAACGGCAGAGGGCGCTCTAGGCTAGTGTTTAACGGCAGAGGGCGCTCTAGGCTAGTGTTTAACGGCAGAGGGCGCTCTAGGCTAGTGTTTAACGGCTAGTGTTTAACGGCAGAGAGCGTTCTAGGCTAGTGTTTAACGGCAGAGGGCGCTCTAGGCTAGTGTTTAACGGCTAGTGTTTAACGGCAGAGAGCGCTCTAGGCTAGTGTTTAACGGCAGACGGCGCTCTAGGCTAGTGTTTAACGGCAGAGGGCGCTCTAGGCTAGTGTTTAACGGCAGACGGCGCTCTAGGCTAGTGTTTAACGGCAGAGGGCGCTCTAAGCTAGTGTTTAACCACAGACGGCGCTCTAGGCTAGTGTTTAACCACAGACGGCGCTCTAGGCTAGTGTTTAACGGCAGACGGCGCTCTAGGCTAGTGTTTAACAGCAGACAGTGGCGCTCTAAGCTAGTGTTTAACCACAGACGGCGCTCTAGGCTAGTGTTTAACGGCAGACGGCGCTCTAAGCTAGTGTTTAACCACAGACGGCGCTCTAGGCTAGTGTTTAACGGCAGACGGCGCTCTAAGCTAGTGTTTAACCACAGACGGCGCTCTAGGCTAGTGTTTAACAGCAGACGGCGCTCTAGGCTAGTGTTTAACAGCAGACAGCGGCGCTCTAAGCTAGTGTTTAACCACAGACGGCGCTCTAGGCTAGTGTTTAACCACAGACGGCGCTCTAGGCTAGTGTTTAACAGCAGACGGCGGCGCTCTAGGCTAGTGTTTAACGGCAGACGGCGCTCTAGGCTAGTGTTTAACAGCAGACAGTGGCGCTCTAAGCTAGTGTTTAACCACAGACGGCGCTCTAGGCTAGTGTTTAACCACAGACGGCGCTCTAGGCTAGTGTTTAACAGCAGACGGCGGCGCTCTAGGCTAGTGTTTAACGGCAGACGGCGCTCTAGGCTAGTGTTTAACGGCAGACGGCGCTCTAGGCTAGTGTTTAACTGCAACTAGTGTTTAACGGCAGACGGCGCTCTAAGCTAGTGTTTAACAGCAGACAGTGGCGCTCTAAGCTAGTGTTTAACCACAGACGGCGCTCTAGGCTAGTGTTTAACGGCAGACGGCGCTCTAAGCTAGTGTTTAACCACAGACGGCGCTCTAGGCTAGTGTTTAACGGCAGACGGCGCTCTAAGCTAGTGTTTAACCACAGACGGCGCTCTAGGCTAGTGTTTAACAGCAGACGGCGCTCTAGGCTAGTGTTTAACAGCAGACAGCGGCGCTCTAAGCTAGTGTTTAACCACAGACGGCGCTCTAGGCTAGTGTTTAACCACAGACGGCGCTCTAGGCTAGTGTTTAACAGCAGACGGCGGCGCTCTAGGCTAGTGTTTAACCACAGACGGCGCTCTAGGCTAGTGTTTAACGGCAGAGGGCGCTCTAGGCTAGTGTTTAACGGCAGACGGCGCTCTAGGCTAGTGTTTAACGGCAGAGGGCGCTCTAGGCTAGTGTTTAACGGCAGAGGGCGCTCTAGGCTAGTGTTTAACGGCAGAGGGCGCTCTAGGCTAGTGTTTAACGGCTAGTGTTTAACAGCAGACAGCGGCGCTCTAAGCTAGTGTTTAACCACAGACGGCGCTCTAGGCTAGTGTTTAACCACAGACGGCGCTCTAGGCTAGTGTTTAACAGCAGACGGCGGCGCTCTAGGCTAGTGTTTCACGGCAGACGGCGCTCTAGGCTAGTGTTTAACGGCAGAGGGCGCTCTAGGCTAGTGTTTAACGGCAGAGGGCGCTCTAGGCTAGTGTTTAACGGCAGAGGGCGCTCTAGGCTAGTGTTTAACGGCAGAGGGCGCTCTAGGCTAGTGTTTAACGGCAGAGCGCGCTCTAGGCTAGTGTTTAACGGCTAGTGTTTAACGGCAGAGAGCGCTCTAGGCTAGTGTTTAACGGCAGAGGGCGCTCTAGGCTAGTGTTTAACGGCTAGTGTTTAACGGCAGAGGGCGCTCTAGGCTAGTGTTTAACGGCAGAGGGCGCTCTAGGCTAGTGTTTAACGGCAGAGCGCGCTCTAGGCTAGTGTTTAACGGCTAGTGTTTAACGGCAGAGAGCGCTCTAGGCTAGTGTTTAACGGCAGAGGGCGCTCTAGGCTAGTGTTTAACGGCTAGTGTTTAACGGCAGAGAGCGCTCTAGGCTAGTGTTTAACGGCAGACGGCGCTCTAGGCTAGTGTTTAACGGCAGAGGGCGCTCTAGGCTAGTGTTTAACGGCAGAGGGCGCTCTAGGCTAGTGTTTAACGGCAGAGGGCGCTCTAGGCTAGTGTTTAACGGCAGAGGGCGCTCTAAGCTAGTGTTTAACGGCAGAGGGCGCTCTAGGCTAGTGTTTAACGGCAGAGGGCGCTCTAAGCTAGTGTTTAACGGCAGAGAGCGCTCTAGGCTAGTGTTTAACGGCAGAGGGCGCTCTAGGCTAGTGTTTAACGGCAGAGGGCGCTCTAGGCTAGTGTTTAACCACAGACGGCGCTCTAGGCTAGTGTTTAACCACAGACGGCGCTCTAGGCTAGTGTTTAACAGCAGACGGCGCTCTAGGCTAGTGTTTAACTGCAACTAGTGTTTAACGGCAGACGGCGCTCTAGGCTAGTGTTTACTATGACTCATTTCTCTATTCATTCAAAATCGATTTATTGCCCCAGCCCTAGTGTTAAAGTTGTTTGAGTCTGAACTGGATTTGACACACTAGGCTTTTCGCTGTACGTCTCATGTTTGCTGGGAGTCAGGAAAGTCTGTGCAGAATTCCCTTATATGGGCGTCTCTTATGACACGCATCGCTCATTTAAAATACTACTAATTCATTAAGAAGTAATTAGCATATGTGCATGTTGAGAATCAGGTGGGAGTCTTTAGATGATCAGTCATTAGTGGGTGAGAGCCGTGGTCATGTGTGCCGTGTCTTCTGTCCTCAGGTCTGGATCTGTCTGATCGCTCTCGGCGTCTCTCGTCTGGACTTCAGAGGAACGGTTCGGTTTCCACCAGCCGTTCTGATCGACGAACAGCCGGAGCTCGATTCCTGAACCAAACGCATGATCGCATCCAAAGTATGAACGTTTGTTCTTCTAATGTGAGGAACGTCCATACTGTGACAAACAGTACAATCCAAATATGTGTTTCTTTTCCTGTGTTTCCTTTCCTGATCCGTGGCTCTTTTCCTTTGCCACGTTTTATAGATCTACTATTGTAGGTCTGGCAGAACCGATAGAGTAGATCTACTGAAATAAGTTATTCACTGCAACAGCTGCATAAATATGCATCTAAAATAATTAATTACTGAAATGACAGAAGAACAGTCTGTGAAGATAATTCAGCCGTACAAAGTCTATGACTAGTTTATGACTCACTAACTTACTAATGATGAACGGCAGACTGGATGATTTCAACAGTTATTTAAAGGTTCTTACATATTTGTTGTTTTTGTTAACATGAATACACTGATGAAGTGTTTTATGACCTGTAGTAATATTTTCACACTAAAACGTGTGTTTTAAGTAAATGGCTGAATCAAAGAAGAATGAGTATTTCTTTTATTGAAGGAACGGCAGAAACGGCATTAGACGCGTCAGCTCATGAATCCTGTCGACAGTCTTTATCTGGGCTGAAATCAAACATTCTGGTTCTCGTTTCCGTCAGTAAAATATTCATCCATCATCATTTTCATTGAATCATTTCACATCCATGCTGATTGTGCATGAATACTTCAAACCTTCATCTGTTTAGGCAACAGATTTTCTGCCTTCATTTGACAGTATAACACCAGTGAGGCGTAATAGTTGATTCAGCTTTTCAAAAACCTTTCAAGAAGCCACAAAAGTGCCTTTAAATCAATTTCAAATTTAAATCCATGTCATATTCTACATTCTTGTCATTGATCTTCTGAAGTTTCATCTCATTCATGTTTGTGCTCTGAAATGCCAGTCTTGATGACTTTAATTTAGCGTTTCTCTCGTAATAACAGATGTGAGTTATTGTGGCGTGTTTCGTTCTGGTGTTTGTTTTAAACACATTCCATGCTGTGGAACATGAAGAATGGCTGAGATGTATTTATGTTTGCAAGACATGATCCGTATGCCCTGATGTACATTATTGACACTGTACATGCTGACAAACGAATAAAAGTCCAGAATGTCACCAGCTTCAAGTCTGATGTCAGATGTTTTATTGCTGCAGAAACAAACAACAATTGAGGCAGAACTGTGTGAATCTGCAGAAAATAACGTATTGTGTGCAAACAGACCAGATTGTGCAGTAAATGTACAGCAATGAAGGGGAAAATCATGTTTCAATTAAACAGATATACCCTTTACATACAAGTACCTTACAATATGAAGTGCACTTTAAGTCCACCGTCAACTAAATAATAAGTATATATAATAGTAATTATAAAATAAGCTTTGTTAGTCTGTTTGTCTCTCAGATCTGCCTTCATAAGCAAGTATGCATACATTAATGAGATGTTAATACAGTGATGTGTTTCTTGCTGCACGGAGACGAGAGTGTGAGTTAAAGGGTTCGTTCACCCAAAAATGTAAATTCGGTCAGTAATTACTCACCCTCATGTTGTTTCAACCCCGTAAGACCTTCGTTCATCTTCGGAACACAAATGAAGATATTTTTGATGAAATCTGAGAGCTGGATCACTCCTCCATAGGCTTCTATGACATTATATCTTGCTGGCCCAGAAAATGTATTAAAGAGATCTACGTCACACGTAGGCTCACTATTGGCCGACGCTGGTCATGTGTGTGATGCGTGACGTGCAACACAGACGCACTGCGCTAAAACACTACGTGAACTCACTCGAGGCCCAGAGAGAAGGAAATGAATAGTGGAATAAAGTCGTTATTTTAGGGGTTTTTTGCGCACAAAAAGTATTCTCGTCGCTTTATAAACTTAAGATTGAGCCACTGGAGTCACTTGGACTATATTAACGATGTCTTTAATACATTTTCTGGGCCAGCAAGTTATAATGTCTTAGAAGCCTATGGAGGAGTGATCCAGCTCTCAGATTTAATCAAAAATATCTTCATTTGTGTTCTGAAGATGAACGAAGGTCTGACGGGGTTGGAACAACATGAGGGTGAGTAATTACTGACAGAATTTTCATTTTTGGGTGAACGAACCCTTTAAACGGACCTCAAGTAATGACCTGTCAAACGCATCATCACTTCACATGATGTTTATACCATAAATAAACCTGGTAATTTAGTACAGCAACACAAGTACTTTACATGTGCTTTAGTGCGCTAGTCAACACATCAAAACACGTGCCCTTCTTTAAAGCACTACAAAAGATTATTAAGGCATGATTTAAAGAGTACTTGAAAGTAAAACTTAATTTAATTAGACATTATTTAAAGGTGTGTTAAGAAACAGTAATGAACATGTACAGCTAAAAGGCCTTTTATTTCATTGATGTTCACAGAAACATGGGCTTGAAGTGCACATTTAGTAGAGTTAAGTACACTTCTTTTTCACAAGGGTGGTGTATATACGCCTCCCTGATGCCTGTGAGATCAGCTGTCTAGAGGTTTCTGAGTCTACAAGTCAGCAGTTCAGTAAGCGATCATGATGAACTGGAGTCCGGTCTGGTGTAAAGCCTCGTCGGGAACAGTGGATCTCTCGAACGCCGGCGGTTCCCCAGAGTCCTCGGCTTCAGCGTCAGCACGTGCTCTAACCCTTACTGAATCTCCATCATGTTCACTCATTCACACACGTCTGGCAGATGCTTTTATCTAAGGAGTCTTTCACTTTCAGCATCGCTGCCGTAAAACTGCATCACTGACAGATGTCTAGATGAACGCTAACCGTAGCATCAACAGAGCGTTCAGACTCGACTCTGCAGTTTGCACTTACAGTTTTTCTCAATTGTTTACACACAAATACTGGTACTTGAGGCACAATGACCACAACATGTAACTCATTCACCAACCCCCTGAACCAATTCTGCTAAACTACAAGCACAATTCCTGCTTTACACTCAAATTGCACTTCTAAAACACACTTTTTTCAAAACACTACACACAATTCTCTGCTTTTGGCACAATTTTCATGCAGAAAATCTCTTGTTTTCACAAGGAACACACTGCCATTCAAATATGCACACTCACATGGGCAAACACCCGTCACACAGTTTTACAATTAGCAATCAGAGCTTTAGCATAAAAGAGCAACAGGTGAGCTCTTCAACAGGTGAGCTCTTCAACAGGTGAGCTCTTCAACAGGTGAGCTCTTCAACAGGTGAGCTCTTCAGTGGAGCAATGGATGCCAACATTGGATTATTTATTTTTTTACTGTAACTGTATACAGTAAATTCTTCTGTTGTTTTGTATGTAGACCACTGTATAACTTTGTGTTGGTTGGGATGTACACTGTGTACATTGTTTTTGTGGGAAAAATAAAATATATTTGTTACCGTGTATTTGTGTGTTCTGAGTATAAAAACAATATTCTCAAATATTTTACAACACACTTATGTATGTACTGTCTGTAGTAAGTGTAACACTGAACAAAAAAAGGCCTCAGTCATTATGATGAATGGAGAAGAAGTGTTTTCATTCATCATAGTGTTTTACATTGAGCACATCAGTGTTCAACTGGTTCTTATAAATGTCTATTCATATGATGGTTTGTGTGTGTCATTTGAAAACAAAATACCATTTTGAGAAGAAATAACATTGTTTTGAATGTAAAGTTTCATTTTGCAGGAGAATTGAGGGGTTTTGCCCATTGTGTGTGTGTTTTTTGATTTGTGTGTAGAGTTCTGAGAATATGAGGCATGCTTTCAGAAAATGTGTGTAATCAAGAAAAACTGTAATCAAGATCTCCGGCATGGCCATCGTCTGTTTTGTGCTGTTTTAGTAATCTTGCTGTGAATCATCACTGGACATGTGAATTAAGCTGTAATAAGACAGAAACAGTATCTCAGTCACCTCAAATACTCATCGATGCTTTAGTCTGTAAGCCTATTAGTTGTCATGGTGGTTAATGGATGTGTTGCGTAGGTTCGTCCCTGATGACATGACCAGCACTTTAATGGCAGATTTGTGTTTTATCTCTCCGTGTGTGTGTGTGTGTGTGTGTGTGTGTGTGTTCAGGCTTCAGCTGGTTGGTTCAGCTAGTATGGAAACTTATTAGGGAAGCTTGTTTCACAGCTAAAAGGGAACGTTCTCAGTACTTTAGCTATAACGTTCCGGCAAGATTCTCTCAAAGTTATGAACAAATGTACTTCCAAAGTTATCTGGTCTTTAATAATGTTCTCAAAACGTTAGCACTAAAACATTATTTAAACATTGTTCATGGAAAAAAAATTCTGAAACATGTAGTTGGATGTTCATGTTTTTAAATGTTGCTCCTTTTTTCAGAACATTCAGAGAACATTCAAAAGTAACATCCCCATAATGTTTGAAGAATAATACAAAGGAATGTCCCCATAACGTTCACATAACCAAGGAAAAACGTTTTTAAAACATCTAAAAATCTGCACGTTTTAAACGTCAGAGAACATTCAGAAACAACGGTTTCATAACTTAATGAACGGTAGCAAAACATTCTCAGAATTTTGTTTGTGTGCTGGTTTCCACATGAAAAGGTAATTGCTACTTTTTATCTCAAAATTATGACTTTTCTTACAATGGCAAGTTTAAATCTCAAAATTCTGAGAAAAAAAAGTAATTCTGATGACATTTTGAAGTCATTCTGACTTTTTTCTTGCAATTCTGAGTTATATCTAAATAACAGAAATTCAGAATTGCGAGGAAAAAAGTCTGTTTGCATGAGTTCTCGTTCATTTTTATTTGCTATGGTTACTAATTAAGTTACACTATCTGTTCCCTGTTCTGTTAATGATCTTCCCTTGTGTATTTAAGTCGGCCGTTTACACTACACTGTTTTCATCTAAAAATGGAAGACTTTTTGTGCGTTTTGGCAGTTCATTTACACGACAAAGGCTTTTTGGTGGCAAGAAAACGCAAACTTTTGAAAACAGGTTTTTGAAAGCGACACTCTTATCATCTCTGTGTGAACTACTGTAAAACTGTGAAAACAGTGACAGCACATGCGTAGTACGTTTGCAGTCTATAGGCTTTTTTTTTTTGCAAATGAAAGGATATAGATATTAACAGTAAGAAATACGGACATCATCACAAGTGGTTATAAGAATTACACAAATCAACACAATATAACATTTTGTCATCCTGAAAAATGAAAGGTTCCTTACAACAGACTCGATTAGCTGGATAGAAAAGTGGATTTACCTGCGGTCCGCCTGCTTTTGCTGGAGAAAGGAGATCGCTCCCTCGAGGACCACACCAGGGACTTTCTAGATCTGTGTGCCTCACACACTTACCAGGCCTGGCCTGAACGTTCCTCTGGGAGTTTCCTTGCTTATGTGGAGTGGGTGCTGGTCAAGTCAAGTCAAGTACAGATTGTATCAGAGCAGCTTTACAGAGATAACAGGAAAATAATGCAACAAAGGTTGTTTCTAGAAGAAAATAGCGGCACAGTCCAGCTTAAGTAAGTTCAGTGAGGGTTAATTGTTGTTGTAAAAAAGTTATTAATTTAGTTCATATATATATATATATATATATATATATATAGCCGCTCTGGAGAAAACCGTGATGTCATTGTCCAGTTCAGTTCTCATATAATGGTGTCAATGCAGGCAGATCAATAATATTGTTGAATATTAAATTAATTAATTAATTAATTAATTCCCCAATTAAGCAGCCAAAGGCAAAAAAAAGACGAATGGAGAAAGAAACCTTGGGAGAAACCAGGCTCAGTCTGGGCCAGTTCTCCTCTGGCTAACACAACAGTGTATGATTATGATTTGTGAGAGGGGGGTGGACTCTGCTGGTCCAAAATGATTCTCTGTTCACCATCTGCCTCACAGAAGAGGCCAGCACCAGCCCCACTCCAGCCCCAGAGCCCAGCCAGCCTTCAACCACAGTCCGATCCCGAGCCCACCACGAAACCAGTGCCAGAGCCAACGCCTGAGCCCAACTTTATAGAGCCCGAGCTCAGCAGGTCAGAACCAGGTGCGAGAGCCGGCAACATCGTCCGTTCCTGTGGCCACTCTCATGGAGTGGAGCACCGGCCATACTCCCACCACTGAGGATGTGTATGCTCAGTCCACACACAATTATTTAAGGAATGGGAAAGGATTATTCCCCAAAGTCTCCCATCGCCACTGGTCCTGCCCAGCTCCAAGTCTTTTTTGTTGCCACTTTTTCTGCCCAGATCAAAGTCTCCTTCCTCACTGACTCAAGGCAACCCAACCTCCCTCTCCCATCTCCTCTGCATAAGCCATCCAGTTCCTCAGCTGGCTCCAATCAGCCCCTCGGCTCCTCTTGTGGTGGCTCCACTCTGCATCTCGGATCTGCATCTCGGGCCTTTCAGTCTCCAGCTCCGCCTTGGTGCGTGGATCCCCTGACTCCTCCATGTCGCTCTGCCTACGCCACAGACTTTCGAGCCTTCGGCTGTGCCTCAGTCCTCTGGGTTTCCCTCTGCTAGCCTCTCCTCTGTCACAATCTTTCCAGATCCGCGTCTTCCTCCGGAGTTACTGTAAAGAGTTCTCGTTCCTTGTTAGTTACACACCTGTTCCCTGTTCTGTTAATGAGTATTTAAGTCCTTAGTTTTTTTCCCCATAGCCATTCAAAAGTTGGTGTGTATTCTACTAAAGTAACATTTTTGTAAGCATTTAAAACAAAAACAATATATTAAAATCACATTCTCCAGTATCAGTCGTTCAGCTCTCTTTGAGATAAATGTTAATGAATCGAGACTCCAGGACCTCAATCATATCAGATATATTTTCACATGAGTATCTTATTACTATAGTAGTAAAATAGTTATTACTATAGTATATTATGACTCCCTGATGTCTTTAATGACTTTAATGAAATGATTTTGTGTCATTGAGAACTGGCAAAGTGTCATTGACTGATATGAGCAAAGAAAGAGCTGGCCAATGTATTGGGAGTGTGTTTGCTGATCTAGATTTAATAAGTATGTTCATCCCTGAGTTCCTGTGGGATCCATAATACAGACCATCTCCAAATCCCCAGCATAACAGATGGACCGTCGAACACTCATTAGTCTCTGGAGTCACACACTCACTGTATATAAGGACAGTTGCCACGGCCTTTCGAAAGCTTGGCCAGATTGGCTCCACGTACACCATAAAACTAGTGCAGATCCACATGAGCAGAGCCTGAACTAGTCAAACTGCAGTGATGGATGCCGGTGTGTGGTTGGTGATAGGCGTACTGCTGGTGATGACTGATATGAGCCAGTCCATCCCGAAAGATGACGTGCTGGAGCAGAGCAAACACCCGCTGGAATCACGTGAGGACTCCGACGGGAACATGCTGGAGAGTCGAGGGGTAAAAGACACGCACAACATTCAGTAATAATCTGTTCATCTAATCCTGCTGTAAAAGTTAAGTAGTGCCACACTGTATTGGTATTTTTAGGGCAGTAACTCAAAAAAATAAGTCTTGTATGTAATGAAGTTTAGTCATATAACATATTAAAATTATAATCAAGTACTTCACATGTGCTTGAGCATGTTAGTCAACACAGCAAAACAAGTGTATTTCTTTAAAACATGACAAAATGTTATTTAAACAATAATTAAAAATGTACTTGAAAGTAAAACTTTATTTTGACTATTACAAAGTGCACTTTTTAAATTTTAATGTTATATTATAGTAATTTGTTAGTATTATATTAACTTTATTATTTTAAAAGAAAAAAGAACTTTTACCACAATACCTTTAAAAGAACCAATCAAACCAATAAAAGTACCAAGACATCTTGTTTCTTGTTGGATGGTATAATTCACATGTCATTTGAAACCTATTCAAATACTGTTTGAATCATCAGAAGAAGCCGATAGATTCTTATGGCTATGAAATGTGGTCTGCAAAGTTCTCTAAATTAAAAGGACGTTTGTCAGCTCGTTTCTGTAGCATACTTGACCGACATTCAAGTAAAAGAGCACCTGGTCAATCTGAAATACTGTGTAACATCAGTGTTTGTGAAGAAACCGAGATGGTGATGATGACTGTGTTATTGATGTGTATCAGGCCACTGAGGAGCAGATGGATCATCTACTGGAGGATCGTCTTCTGGTAGAAATGTTGCGGTCTTTACTCCACGACTCTCAGAGATATGAACGCAACCCTTCAGTGCTGCACCAGCCCCAGCGGTGCGTATATTTCAGCCAGCCACAGCACATTATAATCTTTAAAGTAACCATCTTAAATTATAATGATGAATGTCAACCAGGTAAAAACTCATGAGTTGTGAGTTCTATTCTTTGTCATACTGGTCAAGTAAGTACTGAATAATATTATATGTTGTTACACAAACAGTCATCATATATGTATTCTTACTACAAATTTTTAGGTTTGTTCATTAGTAAATGATTTTAGACTTGCCACAGTATTAGTGATTCAAAAAGAGGCAATGACATGAGAAATGCAACCGCTTTATTGATGTAGCGGTGGTAGGAAAACATGCAGGAAGGTCTCAGTGATGTAAGAAGAGGAAGGGGCCCAAGACCGAACCCTGAGGTACCCCAGCGGTTAGTTGACGTGGCGTAGGCGCCTCTCACCGCCGAGACAGCATAAGTGCATCGCTTGTTCAGCTGTTCTTTAATATTGTACACCAGTTTTAACATGTTAATGAGTGTTGAAGATTGTGGTCCATAATATTCTCTGGCATTAAAGAGACAAAAATATTCACTTTGAGTCAACGCTGGCATTATTCTTCTGCTTTCCAGGTTTGGTCGGGGGGCTCGGAGTGGCTTGTCCACAGAGGAAAGGATACAGTCTCGGGACTGGGAGACGGTTCCCGGACAGATATGGAGCATGGCTGTGCCACAAAGATTTGGCAAAAAATAACACCAAGCCATCATAGAAATTGAGTGATGCCTTCAGAGTATTGTATAAATAGAAAGGTGAATTATTTGATCAGAAACATCTAAAAGCATTTCATTAATTTCTGTCTCCACTACATTCCAAAATAAAAGTCAGCAATTCTTTGCATTTCATGAAAAATGTGATAGTAATTATAACACATCAAAACAATAATATTTAAGTGTAGTAATTGTTTAATAAGTTCTGTATATGTGTGAGGGCATGTTTTGATTTTTAATCCATTCTACTTCATAATCATTGAATGTGTTGTGTAGTGTATTTTCTGTGTATAAATAAATGATCAGCTCTGCTTGTTGAGAGACCTTTCTGGTGGTTCTTGTTCTTGACATTTTGTCAACAGTATTGGTTGAGCTTTTTATTTATTTTATTTTATTTTTATGCAATGCAGGTAATTGTAATCACAAAGGAGAAGGAATAGATCAAGCTCTATTTCATCTGTGATTCAAGACAAGATAACCTCATTTAGTCTGGTGCACATGTTAAACAACTCCAATATGCTGAAGAATCAACATGATCTTTCTGAAACGTAAGTCAAGTCAAGTCACCTTTATTCATATAGCGCTTTTTATAATACAGATTGTTTTAAAGCAGCTTTACAGTGAAAACAGGAAAATAATGCAACAGTTTGTTTCTGCTGTACAGCAGATCTAGAAGAAAATGGCATCATGGTCCAGCTTAAAGCTACACTGTGTGATATTTTCCCCCATCTAGCGGTGAAATTGTATATGACTACCCAGTGAATATTAGTTTCTGTTCCTTTCAATTCCGAGGGCGTTTTAACTCCTACGGTGGCCGCATTATTCCAAGATTAACATGGCTTCCAAATTGCGCCTTTAAAACTAAATCTGTTCATCACCTGTGATCCGTCGCAGCACAGATTTATGTTACATGGTAAACAATACTTTTTCACCATTGACGCGAGGAAAAGTAACGCAAGTTATACTAGAGGTAGTTCTGGCGTTATGCACAACCATGCTATGGTTAGACAAGCAACTATAAAACTTCGAATTTACACAAATAGGCTGAATTACCTGTCGAGAAGAAAGCAGGCAACATCGGCGTCCGTTTTAAAATCTTTGCTCCTCATGAGCTCTTTCCATCTGGGAAAAGTTACTCCAATGTTGACTTTGGTCTTGCTGATTTGGCTGTCGCACTGACCTTTTAATTCTCTCTTTCGCTTCCTTGGCGACCTCGAAAATAGGCGTGATCCTCCATCTTCAGCAATCTTTCAAATCTGCAGGCAGTCGCGAGTAATCTCCCCCTCGCATTCGTCACGGCGTCACTGAGTGTAAAATGCGAAAGGCGAAGCTTGAATTTCCAGGTATGTCCCTCTTTGGCGAATGTATTTTCAAGATGGAGGCGCAACATGGCTGCCGCCATTCGAGCGACTCGCTCGTATGTATTATAAATGGCAGATTTTACGCTTACGAGAATACTTTGAATACTTCCACCAACTTTCCCATTAGTTGGTGGAAGTAATTACACATGAATGAACACATATACTTTTGATAGAACAAAGTGTTTTTTGCTAAGAATCGACTTAAAAAGTTACACAGTGTAGCTTTAAGTAAGTTCAGTAATGGTTAATTTTTGTTGTAAAAAAAGTTATTTAGTTAATTTATGTATATAGCTGCTCTGGAGAAAACAGTGATGTCATCGTCCAGCTCCGTTCAGTTCTCATAAAATGGTGTCAGTGCAGGAGATCAATATTATTGTTGAATATTAAATGTCCCCAACTAAGCAAGCCAAAAGCCAGAGGTGAAAAAGGTGACAGTGGCAGGAACTAAAACTCCATCAGTGACAGAATGGAGAAAAAAACCTTGGAAGAACCCAGACTCAGTCGCTCAGCTCTCCTTTAGCCAACGAACAAACAGTGTATGATTATGATTCAGGCATAATAGGTCAGAAGTCAGATTGGATCGACACATTCAGGATATTATCCAGTTCCATCTGGTTTAACTGATATATAATATGATTTTGTTGTTAATGTGAATGAATGCTCCACATTGCAAATTAAAATCATTATTAGATTAATCTGATGAGATTAGATTCTTACTCTAGTAATATACTGTAATATTTCACAGTGATTGTGGACAATAACAGTAAGTTACTCTATTACATCTGCTGGTCTGTATTATTTTAAAGAGGCCATATTCTGCCCTTTTACACAGTCTTGATGTTTCAGGCTCTACTAGAGCAGGTTTTCCTGCTTGATTGTTGATTATTGCTCCATATTCTCCATTGTTGCAGCTCCTCTCTTCCCAGTCTGTCAGTAACGCTCTGGGTGTTTCTCTAACGGAAAGCTGCATATCTCATCATCAAGCTTCGCTGAAGGCCATTGAGATTCAGGAGTGGCAATGATCTTAGTCCATGTTACTTTGGAAACCAAAAGACAATTTCGTTATAATCTGAGGTAAATAGAAATGATGGTGGTAACACTTTACTTAAAGCACTGGCCTCTTTATTAGGTACACACTGCTCGACACCCTTTTGCCTTCTGAACTGCCTTAATTCTTCATGGCAGAGATTCAACTAGCTACTGGAAACATTCCTCTGAGATTCTGGTCCATATTGTCATGATATTATCAGTTGCTGCAGATTTATCAGCTACACATCCATGATGCAAATCTCCCGTTCCTCTACATCCAAAGAGATCTGCTGACTGTGGAGACGTTTGAGTTTAGTGAACTCGCTGTCATGTTCAAGAAACCAGTTTGAGATGATTTGAGCTTGATGGTCCACTGTGGTCATAAAGGGAAGGTCATGGTCAGCAATACTCAGGTCTGGTAAAGCGGCCTAAAGTGAGGCAAGAAAACACCATTACACCAGCATCAGCCTGAACCGCTGACACAGGGAAAGATGATCCACGCTTCATGTTGTTCACTCCAGATTCTGGCCCTTCATCTGAATGTTGCAGCAGCAATCCAGACTCATCCGACCAGTTTTTCCAATCTTCTATTGTCCAGTTTCTGTGAGCCCGTGTGAATTATAGCCTTAGTTTCTTGTCCTCGGGTGACAGGGGTGGCTCTGGTGTGTGTGTGTGTGTGTGTGTGAACTGTAGTCTCAGTTTGCTGTTCTCATCTTACAGGTGTGTGAGTCACCGGTGTGTCTTCTGCTGCTTTAGATTCCTCAGATTATAAAAAAAAAATTCACACTAAGAAAAAACGGTTCTTTAAAGAACTGACGGCTGAAAGGTTCGTTGAGGGGAAAAAATGGCATCACAGCGAAAACCCTTTATTTTGGAACCATTATTTTTAAGAGTGAATGCTGATTATCAAAAATCAAATATGGAGTGAAAGCTGAATAAAACACTGATTAAAACACTAATGAAAGGCTGAAAATTAAATTATCAGTTCATCCATATTAACCATTTCAATTTGTCATGAAATGCAAGTTGCGTTGGTGTCACAATTATGTTCTGTCTAGTCTGCACCCGTTAGTCCTGATTAGTTTATCTTCCTCCACCTGTGTCTGGTTAGTTTCCTCATTTCATCCTGTGTATTAATTCTCCCTGTTCTGTTCAGTTCCTCGTCGGTTCTCTTGATGTTGGACGTGGTTGTGTCTGTCCTGCTTGAGCTTAACCAGTAAAGTTTGTGTTTAACCCTCATCTTCGTCTTGTGCTTCAACTTCTACCAGAACGTAACAGCTGGTCTTTTCTTCCCTATGGAGTCACGGTAGGCCAATCATCAGCTCCCATCGCACCGGTTCCCTCGACAAACACCCAAAAGGATTTTCCCAGAGGCTTTTGGATAATCACTAAAAAACAAGCTGTGTGATCAACAAGGGTTTATGATACTTATCTTTTTCAAGACCCTCAACTGGGTAATACTGATGTATTTCATGTCGTGGAATAAAAGGTGAAAGTGTCTTGAGCTTGTGTTCGTCACAGACCTTATTTCAGCCATTTACCCAAAACCCTTCTTAAACCCACTGACGATGGGACCGAAGTGCTACAATGCAACTCGCCTCTGTGTGTGGCCTATGAGTGATGTCATACCTGATCCGTCACAGTGATGTCATGCCTGATCCGTCACAGTGATGTCATACCTGATCCATCATAATGATGTCATACCTGATCCGTCATAGTGATGTCACACCTGATCCGTCATAGTGATGTCACACCTGATCCGTCATAATGATGTCACACCTGATCCGTCATAATGATGTCACACCTGATCCGTCATAGTGATGTCACACCTGATCCATCATAGTGATGTCAAACCTGATCCGTCATAGTGATGTCAAGCCTGATCCGTCATAGTGATGTCAAACCTGATCCGTCATAATGATGTCATACCTGATCCGTCATAGTGATGTCACACCTGATCCATCATAGTGATGTCACTCCTGATCCGTCATAGTGATGTCAAACCTGATCCGTCATAATGATGTCAAACCTGATCCGTCATAGTGATGTCACACCTGATCCATCATAGTGATGTCAAACCTGATCCGTCATAGTGATGTCAAACCTGATCCGTCATAGTGATGTCACACCTGATCCGTCATAGTGATGTCATTCCTGATCTGTCATAGTGATGTCATGCCTGATCCGTCATAGTGATGTCAAACCTGATCCGTCATAGTGATGTCAAACCTGTTCCGTCATAGTGATATCATGCCTGATCCGTCATAGTGATGTCATACCTGATACGTCATAGTGATGTCAAACCTGATCCGTCATAGTGATGTCAAACCTGATCCATCTTACCTGATCCGCTCTATTGTTCCGTATATCGAGTGAAACACTTCTGGAACAAGAACAAATGTGGGCAGGGCTTGATTGTGTCTGTGGGGAATTGATTGGATGTTTGGATGGTTGTGGTTTGCTATTGGTGGATCTCATGTGAGTGACAGGTTGCCCCGCCCACATCATCATCAGAGAAGAGATGCTGCCAGAGGAACTTATTCTGATTCAACATTATTAACACAAGAATGATGTGCACCGATAAATCATTTAGAATAAACACTGCAATATTCCATAAAAATAGGGTCAAATTCTCACTGTGAACTAGTTGCAGATCTTCATGCATATTACTAGGCTATTGGCTGTTTATTAGTACTTATAAAGCACATATTAATGCATTATTTCTGCATGACCATATTCTAGTACATCCCTTAATCACCTAATATCTTAACGTAACAACTACCTAACATTAATAAGCAGTTATCAGGAGTTTATTGAGGAAAAAGTTGTAGTTAATAGTTAATAAGTGAGAATTGGACCCTAATCTAAAGAGTGACCAAAAAAAGCAAGTCAGTTTTGATTTCATGGTGACTTTAATGCCTGTTTGTCAGTCGATCGGTGGCTCCATCAGGCTGTGCTGCTGCTCTTCAAGAGCCTCTGTTGCAGGTGATTCTGACAGTGAGAGTTCAGACACACTGGACACACACACACACACACACACATACGACTCTGAGGAGAACACACACACACACACACACACACGACTCTGAGGAGAACACACACACACACACACACACACACACACACACGACTCTGAGGAGAACACACACACACACACACACACACACATGAACGACTCTGAGGAGAACACACACACACACACACACACACACACACACACGACTCTGAGGAGAACACACACACACACACACACACACACATGAACGACTCTGAGGAGAACACACACACACACGACTCTGAGGAGAACACACACACACACACACACACACATGAACGACTCTGAGGAGAACACACACACACACGACTCTGAGGAGAACACACACACACACACACACACACATGAACGACTCTGAGGAGAACACACACACACACGACTCTGAGGAGAACACACACACACACGACTCTGAGGAGAACACACACACACACGACTTTGAGGAGAACACACACACACACACACACATATGAACGACTCTGAGGAGAACACACACACACACGACTCTGAGGAGAACACACACACACACACACACACACACACATGAATGACTCTGAGGAGAACACACACACACACACACACACACACACATGAACGACTCTGAGGAGAACACACACACACACACGACTCTGAGGAGAACACACACACACACACACACGACTCTGAGGAGAACACACACACACGACTTTGAGGAGAACACACACACACACACACACATGAACGACTCTGAGGAGAACACACACGACTCTGAGGAGAACACACACACACACACACACACACATGAACGACTCTGAGGAGAACACACACACACACGACTCTGAGGAGAACACACACACACACACACACACACATGAACGACTGAGGAGAACACACACACACACACACACACACATGAACGACTCTGAGGAGAACACACACACACACGACTCTGAGGAGAACACACACACACACGACTCTGAGGAGAACACACACACACACGACTTTGAGGAGAACACACACACACACACACACATGAACGACTCTGAGGAGAACACACACACACACGACTCTGAGGAGAACACACACACACACACACACACATGAATGACTCTGAGGAGAACACACACACACACACACACATGAACGACTCTGAGGAGAACACACACACACACACGACTCTGAGGAGAACACACACACACGACTCTGAGGAGAACACACACACACGACTTTGAGGAGAACACACACACACACACACACATGAACGACTCTGAGGAGAACACACACACACACGACTCTGAGGAGAACACACACACACGACTTTGAGGAGAACACACACACACACACACACACACACACATGAACGACTGAGGAGAACACACACACACACGACTCTGAGGAGAACACACACACACACACACACACACATGAACGACTCTGAGGAGAACACACACACACACGACTCTGAGGAGAACACACACACACACACACACGACTCTGAGGAGCAGGGACGTGCACAGGAATTTTGAGGGGCAGTTGCTCTGACCTGAAAAAAGGTACCCCCCCCCCCCTCCCCCTCCAAAACAAAAAAAAAAACAAAAAAAAAGGGCTATATGAAGGACTGAGAATTACAGGGTCTTTATTAAAATATATATACGCAAAGAAGTAAAACACAGAAATACAGCACTCAATCACCTTAACTACTACTAATAACACAGATTTGATCAATAATAATGCCACTGACGATTCTGATTATCGATCCGATTCTTTACGATTCTTCTTGATAGCACTGTGTGGAAAAATGCAGTCATATGCTTTTAAAAAAAAACAAGTAGTTTTATTTATTTTAAAGCTTAAGCTTGAGTAAGCAAACTGTACTTTTTATGTAATTTATGTAATAAATAGAACCTTATTGTAAAGTGTTACTGATTAGTTATACACCGATTCAGACGTCTCCTGAGTTCACTGTTGGAAAGAGCAGTTGTTTAAACCATTCATTAAAATGAATCGGTTCAAAGGAGTCATTAGTTCGCGAATTGGACGTGTCATGCGCGCTGTGTGATTATCCCAGCAGTTAGGACATGGACATCCAAGATTTGTGTCAACACAGAAAACATTTCATCACTGGATAGTTTTTTTCGTTTAATTAAAGTGTTGTTTTATGTCAGCTGAATGTCCGGAATGCTTTTCAGAGAAGATAAGGCAACTTATTTAGCACAATTCACACCCAGCGGTAATTCAGGAGAGAAAAAAAATCTCAGAATGCTCCACATGAAACTTTTGGTCTTCCGACCTTTTACCGCCGTATCGATTTATTTTGATTAATATGTGCGAGGGAGAGAGAGCAAGACAGCGCTTAGTTTGGAGACAGTCTTGTTTACACTTTCGCCTGGCTCCGAAGAAAGAGAGAGCGCGCGCGCAATCGGGTCTCTCTCTCTCTCGCTCTCTCTCTGCTCGTTCTTTTAGTTAAACATGCGCTGTCACAAGCGCAGTGTTCATCTACATTACTCACCGATCAAATAAGACTTTGGCGGGACAAAAATTCACTTTGGCGGGCGCTAAAACAAGTTCAATGCATGAAAATTCATGCGTGAATTTAACTGAGTAGTACATGACCATGCACTCGCACAAATGCGACCACATACAATTTTTAACTCGCACATTCTCAAAAAATGGTCGCAGTCTGGAACCCTGATGATGATTGTTCGTTTGTTATACATCACAAACTCACCTTTTCCGTCAACGTTGAGTCTCACCCGACAACCGCGATAATCTCCTTCTAGGGCCGCTCATGCAGGCTCAGCTCAGGTGCCGGTCGCGTGCAGCGCTGCAGCCACATAAACAGAGTTTGCCCTTCTGACTTTCACTTTCGGTGCCCGAATGGAATTGAATGAGGCTTTGCGATTTTTTTTTAAATCTAGGCCTACGTGAAATTCTGCATCCATTGTACTTTTTATTTATTTATTTTTTTCCCCCTCGGAAGGGCAACGTGAGTCGAGAAGGGCATATGGGCAGTTGCCCGGGCAACCTGAGCAACCCCCCTGTGCACGTCCCTGCTGAGGAGAACACACACACACACACATCAACTCGTCCTGAGAAATGCTGGATTTGCTGCCTCAAACTGGCCAACCAGACTTCAGTTGTGTCAGCAGAGGGCGCTCACACACACACACACACACACACACATACACACACACATGCCGCTGCACCTGCTGCTGTCAGCAGAGGGCGCTCGCACACACACACACACACACACACACACACACACCACTGGACCTGCTGCTGTCAGCAGAGGGCGCTCACACACACACACACACACACACACACACATACACACACACCACTGGACCTGCTGCTGTCAGCAGAGGGCGCTCACACACACACAAACACACCACTGGACCTGCTGCTGTGGGTAATGATTTAACAGACTTCAAACAATGTGTAAGAAATTCCATGTCTTATTCCTGCAACATGTAGCTTCAGTTACTCAGTCAAATAAAAGCATCATTAACAAAATAAACCTGTTCACTCCTGCTATGATTTACACTTAATTACACTTACACAGATGCTGTAATTTCACCAGTCCATGCGTCTCCTGGGACTCGAACCCGTGCCCCGTGTGTTGCGAACTCCTGCTCGACTGCAGACACAGAAATGCAGCAGTTGCTATACAGATTTTGCTCCTATAGTTTGCCATTAAAAATAGTTACTTAATTGTAATAGGAAAATGAGACTGACCTCAAGTTACAGATCCACTCAGACTTAAGATTAAAACAATTAGTATAATGACATAATGCATACATTAATTTTGTCATATCCATCTGTATGATGTGTCTGAAAGCAGGAAGACAAGAAGACCCGTCGCGATCCGGTGACCGTGTCCCATGATGCCTTCATCTGATGATGATGCGCAGGCTTGATATCCCAGAATCCTGTGCGAGAGAGCGGAGCGTCTGGAAGTTGCAGCTGGTGGCCAGTTTGTGTGTAAATGTAAGTTTTTGTCCAACGTACTACAATATTGTAGTATTAAATGTTTGTAATCACTAATGCTCGCTCTATTTTGCTGTAGATCTTTAAAGCGTTTTTCTTTAACGAGGCTCTTTATTCTCTCTGTTCATGTTATAAATTGAATGTCATTTATACAGAAAAATATCGGTACGCGTCATTCTGTCAATTTTGATTTCATGGTGACTTTAATGTCTACAGATGTTTCATGTGTCCTCCTCCTCCAGCACGTTTAAACAACTCATTTATTGTGATTGTATGAACTCTATTTCCTATATATTTGTTATAGACTACATGTCTTACATTCATTAACACTTCAGTTAATGTATATTTTTTTTATGATTAACAGTTTTATTGATTCTCAGAAACTTTCCAGAATACAACACAATATATGTACAGAATCAACATTTTTAATTTTTACTCCGATAACACCCACGGCATGGTCACACTTACAATAAAGATAACTTCCAGCATATAATGGTGAGGAAAAAGAAAATAATAATATACATACATACCATCACAATTACACTTTTGGCTGTGAACATATGTTTCTCAATAAATGTATTTTTAATCCAATAATGAAAATGGTCCATTCCTCACCTTCATGTCATTCCAATGACTCAGTGGAACACAAGATATTAAACATAAATTTGGGAACTGACAGTCTCATGCGTCATTCACATTTATAGCTTGTTTTTTACACGTTCATATGGTAAAAAAATAGTACAAATCACACTGTTGTCATCATATGTAGGCCTAAACTATACAATAATGTGAACAATTAGGTGTCATAAACAGTATATCATAGCCTATGTTATAACATCATGAATTCTTGGAAATCTGCTTTGAAACGATGTGCGAAACGCGGAAATAATAAACTATAATAATAAACTTTATTTTTTTATGACGCGTTTTTAGTTTCCTCTCAAAGTGCTTTACAAGAATACAATAACAATAGTACAATGACAGTAAATAGTAATCTGTCTTTTGTGTTCCGCGAAGGAAAGAGTCATACGTGCCTTTTAAAGTATGCATTTTCATTTTCGATGTGCAATATTTCTGTGACGGCTTATCGTCAAACTCCCTTAAAGTACCTGGTATTGCTCAACTTTCTACCTGTACACTCCCATTTAACAGCATAAACAAATATTAGAGGCACAACCCTAACAGGAAATATTAAAGTGTTTTTATACTGTAAATGGTTTATGATATGATGAATTCAAGGAAGGAAATAGGCGTGCGTGCGCTGACGGCCAGTGTGACGCAAGTCTCGCGATATTTTATGGTTTTTTACAATTCCGGTGCGCAGTGTTACGCAAGTCTCGCGATATTTAATGGTTGGATATAATCCCTGTGCGCCGCTCGCCCTCTCGTTCGTCCTCAGTGCAGGATAACGACACAACGCGCTCATCGCACACAGAACACACACAAACCGGCGATAAAACTCACTTCATCGACAGCGCGACTCAGTGATAGAAAGGAGTAATAATCTCGGACATCAGTGAGGTGAGTTATTTAAGTGATTTGTTTATTAAAGAGTCGCGGCTTCATCGAAGGACGCGTCGCTCTTCTAAACGAGCTTTAAAGGGTTAACGTTATTAAACCCCTGGTCAGAGCAAATACTTGTCAAAGTCTTTTACTTTAGCGGAAGATTATCTTCAAATCTAGATGTTATTTCATGATGTGTCTGAAAACCGCGTGAAGTGAAGTGAGAGTTCAATAGGGAACAAGACAAATGCTCATTTATCAAATACTAACGTTATTCATAGTTCGAATTCATAAATATTTAGTTTGTTTATGTATATATATATATATATATACATATATACATTTATACACACAGCTCTTTTCACACAGGAGAGGTGACACACACACACACACACACACACACACACACACACACTGATCAGAGATCATCATGAGTGACCTGACAGGCTTTCCTCCTAATCACAGTGATCTGAATGAGGAAATCATCAGATGTAATGGTCTAACAGTGTGTGTGTTTGTGTTGAGCACCTCTACAGTTGAAGATGTGTTTGGAGTCAGATTACTGTAGGAGTTCAGCATTACAGTGGTTTGATCCCTGTGAGCTGTGATCATGTGATTCAGGCCGTGGCTCTGAGCCAATCGTGTGAGAGTTGCAGAAACACGCTCACACTTGCGTCCTCAGAGACTGCCGGATCTGACGAGCCTCTTGTGTTTCAGACTCATCATGGACGCCCTCATGCGCTGCCCGTTCCTGTCCCGCGTCCCTCAGGCCTTCCTGCAGCAGACCCGCAAGAGCCTGGTGGCGTACGCCGTGAAGTGTCCCGTCATGATGGACCTCGCCTCGAGGCCACTGGTGCGCTCACTCGGGTCCACGACCTCCAGCGGTCAGGGTCAGTGTGTGTGTGTGTGTGTGTGTGTGTAGGGGTGTGTGTGTGAGTGAAGTGTCCCGTCATGATAGACCTCGCCTCGAGGCCACTGGTGCGCTCACTCGGGTCCACGACCTCCAGCGGTCACGGTCAGTGTGGGTGGGTGTGTGTGTGTGTGTGTGAGTGTGAGAGAGTGAGGTGTGTTTGCTGAAGTGTGTTCTCTGTGCTGTAGATGTGAGTGTGTGAGGTGTGTGTGAGGTGTGAGGTGTGTGTGTGTGTGTGTGTGTGTGTTTGCTGAAGTGTGTTCTCTGTGCTGTAGATGTGAGTGTGTGAGGTGTGTGTGTGTTTGCTTTAGTGTGTTCTCTGTGCTGTAGATGTGAGTGTGTGAGGTGTGTGTGTGTGTGTGTGTGTGTTTGCTGAAGTGTGTTCTCTGTGCTGTAGATGTCCCCTTGGCCCCCGAGGCGCACCCTCCCGCCGCCTCCACCGGCTCCTCCTCCTCCAAGTGCCCGTTCCTGGCGGCAGAGATGGGCCAGGGCAACAGTGCTGTGGTGCGGCAGGCCAGCCTGGCTCTACAGGAGGACGTGTCTGAGGTTCGCACCGTGCGCAAAGGTGTGTTTTCATGCTCTTCCATCAGCGCCGCCTACTGGCAGAGAGGGAACGTGCGTTTTCATTCAGCGCGTCTGTCGTTTTAGTTCAGACCAATGCAAAGGTTAAATGTAGAATAATAAAAAATAAAAAAATCTTTAAATTTACGGTAAAAAACGTCCACCGTGGTTGCCAGAAATTTACAGTAAAAAATACGGTAGCAATATTTTAGGTTTTACAGACTTAAATTTACAGTAAAAAAATGTATTTCATCATCTGATATAATGTTAATTTACCGAACTATTGAAGTATTAATATCTGTTTTGTACCAATTTAATACACTGACAACCACCAATCACAGTGGAGATGAGTCACATGATCAATCAAAGCTCATCACAAACAGCTTTTCCACGAGAGATACTAATATAGAGAAGCTGCACAGTGTCATTCACACACACACTGAACACCGTCATGGTAACACATAAAATAAAAAAAATGCAATAAACATCAATTTAACAACATTAAATGTAACATAAAACCCTAATGTACATCACTGATTAGAAAAAAATAAGAAAAACTATGAAGAAACAGTTATTTCAACAAAATACATCAAATGTGAAGTGTCACGCAGGGAATTGTGGGAATGTCAATTTACGGTGTTTCACTGTAAGTTATTCAATGACCTGTTCTTTTTCACTTCCAAAAACTGTAAATTGAACGGTATTTTACTGTAAAATTACATTAAATGTTTGGTTGGATCTATTACAGTTTTTCACCGTAGCATTTTTACAGTCTTTTACATGATCCTTTTTAACAGCGTGTATATATATATATATATATATATATATATATATATATATATATATATATATATATATATATATATATATATATAAAAAATGTAATTATATACTAGTTTAATTATATATTAGTCCATGTGTTGTGTTCGAGCGGTTTGCCGATCTGACTGTTACTGTTTCGCAGACGTCTCTGCCTCTGAGCTGAACTCTAAGATGGGAGGAGACCTCATGAAGAAGCTGATGAGGCAGCGACCCGCTCGAGTCTCGCATCTGCTGCAGGAGAACATGCCCAAGAGTACGCGCTTCTGTCCCATAATGACCACTTCCTGTAAACCACTTCCTGTGCTGTAAACCACTTCCTGTCCTGCAAACCTGTTCTGAAACGCAGTCCTCTTCTCTTTCAGCCGTGTCCAACTTCCGCTACGACGAGTTCTTTGAGAAGAAGATCGAGGAGAAGAAGGACGATCACACGTACCGCGTGTTCAAGACGGTGAACCGCCGAGCGACGGAGTTCCCGATGGCGGACGATTACTCCGAGTGCCAGTCCTTCAGGAGACACGTGTCCGTGTGGTGCAGCAACGACTACCTGGGCATGAGCCGCCACCCGCGGGTGCTGCAGACCATCACGTGAGTCTCTGCACAACTGGGGATAACGTCGCATTCGGACATTTTCAGCTCCTGAAATTATCCTGGAATAGAATGTTGTTAATGCAGAATATGATGTTGTTTTTGTGCTGAGGTGCGTGTGTGTGTGTTGACGAAGGCCTGTGCTGAAGTGTGTGTGTGTGTGTTGACGAAGGCCTGTGCTGAAGTGTGTGTGTGTGTGTTGACGAAGGCCTGTGCTGAAGTGTGTGTGTGTGTGTTGACGAAGGCCTGTGCTGAAGTGTGTGTGTGTGTGTGTGTTGACGAAGGCCTGTGCTGAAGTGTGTGTGTGTGTGTTGACGAAGGCCTGTGCTGAAGTGTGTGTGTGTGTGTGTGTGTGTGTTGACGAAGGCCTGTGCTGAAGTGTGTGTGTGTGTGTTGACGAAGGCCTGTGCTGAAGTGTGTGTGTGTGTGTGTTGACGAAGGCCTGTGCTGAAGTGTGTGTGTGTGTGTATGTGTGTGTGTTGACGAAGGCCTGTGCTGAAGTGTGTGTGTGTGTGTTGACGAAGGCCTGTGCTGAAGTGTGTGTGTGTTGACGAAGGCCTGTGCTGAAGTGTGTGTGTGTGTTGACGAAGGCCTGTGCTGAAGTGTGTGTGTGTTGACGAAGGCCTGTGCTGAAGTGTGTGTGTGTTGACGAAGGCCTGTGCTGAAGTGTGTGTGTGTTGACGAAGGCCTGTGCTGAAGTGTGTGTGTGTGTGTTGACGAAGGCCTGTGCTGAAGTGTGTGTGTGTGTGTGTGTTGACGAAGGCCTGTGCTGAAGTGTGTGTGTGTTGACGAAGGCCTGTGCTGAAGTGTGTGTGTGTGTTGACGAAGGCCTGTGCTGAAGTGTGTGTGTGTTGACGAAGGCCTGTGCTGAAGTGTGTGTGTGTGTTGATGAAGGCCTGTGCTGAAGTGTGTGTGTGTGTTGACGAAGGCCTGTGCTGAAGTGTGTGTGTGTGTGTGTGTGTGTGTGTGTGTTGACGAAGGCCTGTGCTGAAGTGTGTGTGTGTGTGTGTGTGTGTGTTGACGAAGGCCTGTGCTGAAGTGTGTGTGTGTGTGTTGACGAAGGCCTGTGCTGAAGTGTGTGTGTGTGTGTGTGTGTGTGTGTGTTGACGAAGGCCTGTGCTGAAGTGTGTGTGTGTGTGTTGACGAAGGCCTGTGCTGAAGTGTGTGTGTGTTGACGAAGGCCTGTGCTGAAGTGTGTGTGTGTGTGTGTGTGTGTGTATGTGTGTGTGTTGACGAAGGCCTGTGCTGAAGTGTGTGTGTGTGTGTTGACGAAGGCCTGTGCTGAAGTGTGTGTGTGTGTGTGTGTGTGTTGACGAAGGCCTGTGCTGAAGTGTGTGTGTGTGTTGACGAAGGCCTGTGCTGAGGTGTGTGTGTGTGTGTGTTGACGAAGGCCTGTGCTGAAGTGTGTGTGTGTGTGTGTGTGTGTGTGTTGACGAAGGCCAGTGCTGAGGTGTGTGTGTTGATGAAGGCCTGTGCTGAAGTGTGTGTGTGTTGACGAAGGCCTGTGCTGAGGTGTGTGTGTGTTGACGAAGGCCTGTGCTGAAGTGTGTGTGTGTGTGTTGACGAAGGCCTGTGCTGAAGTGTGTGTGTGTGTTGACGAAGGCCTGTGCTGAAGTGTGTGTGTGTGTGTGTTGACGAAGGCCTGTGCTGAGGTGTGTGTGTGTTGACGAAGGCCTGTGCTGAAGTGTGTGTGTGTGTGTTGACGAAGGCCTGTGCTGAGGTGTGTGTGTGTGTGTGTTGACGAAGGCCTGCACTGAAGTGTGTGTGTGTTGACGAAGGCCTGTGCTGAGGTGTGTGTGTGTTGACGAAGGCCTGTGCTGAAGTGTGTGTGTGTGTGTGTGTGTGTGTGTGTGTGTGTTGACGAAGGCCTGTGCTGAAGTGTGTGTGTGTGTGTGTGTGTGTTGACGAAGGCCTGTGCTGAAGTGTGTGTGTGTGTGTGTGTGTGTTGACGAAGGCCTGTGCTGAAGTGTGTGTGTGTGTTGACGAAGGCCTGTGCTGAAGTGTGTGTGTGTGTTGACGAAGGCCTGTGCTGAAGTGTGTGTGTGTGTGTGTGTGTGTGTGTGTGTGTGTGTGTGTGTGTTGACGAAGGCCTGTGCTGAAGTGTGTGTGTGTGTGTGTGTGTTGACGAAGGCCTGTGCTGAAGTGTGTGTGTGTGTGTGTGTGTGTTGACGAAGGCCTGTGCTGAAGTGTGTGTGTGTGTGTTGACGAAGGCCTGTGCTGAAGTGTGTGTGTGTGTGTTGACGAAGGCCTGTGCTGAAGTGTGTGTGTGTGTTGACGAAGGCCTGTGCTGAAGTGTGTGTGTGTGTTGACGAAGGCCTGTGCTGAAGTGTGTGTGTGTGTGTGTGTGTGTGTGTGTTGACGAAGGCCTGTGCTGAAGTGTGTGTGTGTGTGTGTGTTGACGAAGGCCTGTGCTGAAGTGTGTGTGTGTGTGTGTGTGTGTGTGTGTGTGTGTGTGTGTGTGTTGACGAAGGCCTGTGCTGAAGTGTGTGTGTGTGTGTGTGTGTTGACGAAGGCCTGTGCTGAAGTGTGTGTGTGTGTGTGTGTGTGTGTGTTGACGAAGGCCTGTGCTGAAGTGTGTGTGTGTGTGTGTTGACGAAGGCCTGTGCTGAAGTGTGTGTGTGTGTTGACGAAGGCCTGTGCTGAAGTGTGTGTGTGTGTGTGTGTGTGTGTGTGTGTTGACGAAGGCCTGTGCTGAAGTGTGTGTGTGTGTGTGTTGACGAAGGCCTGTGCTGAAGTGTGTGTGTGTGTGTTGACGAAGGCCTGTGCTGAAGTGTGTGTGTGTGTTGACGAAGGCCTGTGCTGAAGTGTGTGTGTGTGTTGACGAAGGCCTGTGCTGAAGTGTGTGTGTGTGTTCACGAAGGCCTGTGCTGCTCTCTCTGACAGGGACACTCTAGCGAAGCACGGCTCCGGGGCCGGAGGGACTCGCAACATCTCGGGGACGAGCAAGTTCCACGTGGACCTGGAGCTGGAGCTGGCGGATCTGCACAGGAAAGACGCGGCGCTGCTCTTCACCTCCTGCTTCGTGGCCAACGACTCCACGCTCTTCACGCTCGCCAAGATGCTGCCCGGTAACTCACAACACGCTTTTCATTTATTACTTAAAGCTCACTTGAAGTTCTTCGATACCACAGAAAACACTGCTAGCCTAACTGATAAACTTCACACATTATTAAAAACAAGTGAACAGTCAGTAATAAAATAAGAACAAATACACACATTACAAGCAGAGATTAATACTAAATAACAGTTACGAAGTCTAACTGTAATATTCAGGTACAGAAATTAATAATTAAGCTTAAATGTAAACTAAAACTATTTGTTCACTGTTGAAATTAAATATAGTTTCATCTTTGTTAAAGCTGTATTTTGTTGTTTTATTAGCATTAACGACACAGACGACAGCAGGAATATTAGGCTGCTGTCACTTTAAGACCGAATAAACTGACACACACACACGGTTTCTTCCTCAACTGTTGACTCATGACAGAACCGAGAGAACCCTCGCCGACAGAGGACATGCGTGCCGACCCGTACGCGTCACGATCAGCTGCGATCCGTTCATCCCTAGTTATTTATCTAATCAGCTGTTCTGTCCTCAGGCTGCGAGATCTATTCGGACGCAGGGAACCACGCCTCGATGATCCAGGGCATCAGGAACAGCGGCGCCAAGAAGTTCATCTTCCGGCACAACGACCCGGCGCACCTGCGGCGGCTCCTGGAGCGGTCGGACCCCTCGAGCCCGAAGATCGTGGCGTTCGAGACGGTGCACTCGATGGACGGTCAGTGGGAGCCTCTGGGGATCTGGTTACGGGTCAGCGCTTCAGGAGCTCACGGAGTGTGTGTGTGTGTGTGTGTCAGGTGCTGTGTGTCCGCTGGAGGAGATGTGTGACGTCGCTCATGAGTTCGGCGCCATCACGTTCGTGGACGAGGTTCATGCGGTGGGACTGTACGGGCCCCGAGGAGGAGGCATCGGAGACCGGGACGGGGTGATGCACAAGATGGACATCATCTCCGGCACGCTGGGTGAGTGTGTGTGTGTGTGTGTGTGTGTGTTACGGCTAGGGTTGGGTACTGTTTACATTCTTACCGGTACCTGAAATTCGGTACTTTAGGCATGTTTACCTCAATAACTTTAAAGTCATTTGTAGAAGTGTTATTGGCATTATGCCAGAGCTGCCTTGCCATTGTCTGGGATGCTTCAGAATTAATTAAAACAACCAATTTAGTAATACTTTTTTTTTTCTATGAAATGTTTTTGTTTTCCACAAATTCTGTGTTGTGAATTTTCTAGTAATCAAATGAAGACATAAAACATGAACTTAATTGATCTTTTATATGAAATTAAACTTTTTTTTTTTTTCTTTTTTTTGTCAAACAACATGTGGCACAACTCAGCTTTATACTGTTAAAATTACAACATAGAAGAAAACGTGTGATTATTACTTGAATACAGTTTTGATAGATGATGATGATGATTATTATTATTATTATTATTATTAGTGTTAGTATTATTATTATTATTATTATTATTATTATTAAATTAGATCTAAATTCTACTGTACAACAATAATATATCATGAAGGTAAACCAAACTTTTATTTTGACGGGTTGTGGTGAAGACCTTTTGAGTTTCCGTGTGTTAATGATATAACAGTCACTGAAGTTCATCAGCATTTACAGAGCGGCTCAGGAGATGAAGTTCATGTTCTCATATATGAGACTGCAGAGACTGAAAAACACTGAGTGTCACGCATGCTTCAGTGTGTGTGTGTGTGTGTGTGGCTGCTCCGCTCATTCACACAGAGACACAGACACACGCTGAACATGCAGGATCCGTATGTAAATAGTCTTACTCTCGCACACAGATGCTTCTCAGGCACCGATTGATTTAATGTGAATCGGTATGAGAGTACTGACATAATTCAGATGGTGCCATTAAGTACCGAGTTCGGTACCCGACCCTAGTAACGGCTCCCGCAGGAGAAGCATGAGCGCTGTGTGTGTGTGTGTGTGTGTGTAACGGCCACTCAATGCTCCTGTGGATTCTCTGATCTCTTGTTGCCTGGAAACCAGCGCTGTTGTGTTGCTCTGGTTGAGTTTCCCTGAAGGCTGAGTGTCACGACCGGCACGTAGAGCTCGGGAAACCCTTTATCCCTGTAATCTGTAGTGCAGAATCTAGACGTGGCCTAGAAACATGTTAGACGATCAGCAGTGTGTGGAGCCGGAGTCTGTGTGTTCTGCTGTTTACGGTGGGAAGTCTGTGAAATGTGTCAGAGAGAACACACACACACACACACACACACACACACGAACACAGGGAGATCGCAGAGAGAACACATGCACGCAGAAAACACGGAAAACGCAGGGAGAACGCGGAGAACACACACACACACACAGAGAGAACACACACACACACACACACACACACACACGAACACAGGGAGATCGCAGAGAGAACACATGCACGCAGAAAACACGGAAAACGCAGGGAGAACGCGGAGAACACACACACACACACAGAGAGAACACACACACACACACACAGAAAACACAGGGAGAACGCGGAGAACACACACAGAGAAAACACAGGGAGAGCACACACACACACACACAGAGAGAGAGAATGTGGAGAACACACACACACACACACACACAGAGAGAAAACACAGGGAGAACACAGGGAGAATGTGGAGAACACACACACACACAGAAAACACAGAGAACACGAGTGAACGCGGAGAACACACACACAGAGAGAGAAAACACAGGGAGAATGTAGAGAACACACACACACAGAGAGAGAAAACAGAGAACACAAGAGTGAACGCATAGAGAACGTGGAGAACACACACACAGAGAAAACACAGGGAGAACACAGAGAACACAGGGTGAACTCGGAGAACACACACACACACACACACACAGAGAAAACACAGGGAGAACACACACACACACAGAGAGAACGCGGAGAACACACAGAGAAAACGCAGGGAGAACACACAGAGAGAAAACACAGGGAGAACACACACAGAGAGAGAACACAGGGAGAACGCAGAGAGAACACAGGGAGAACACACACAGAGAGAGAACACAGGGAGAGCGCAGAGAACAGGGAGAACGCAGAGAGAGCACAGGGAGAACGCAGAGAGAGCACAGGGAGAACGCAGAGAGAACACAGGGAGCACAGAGAGAACACAGGGAGAACGCAGAGAGAACACAGGGAGCACAGAGAGAACACAGGGAGAACGCAGAGAGAACACAGGGAGCACAGAGAGAGCACAGGGAGAACACAGAGAGAACACAGGGAGCACAGAGAGAACACAGGGAGCACAGAGAGAACACAGGGAGAACACAGAGAGAACAGAGAGAACACAGGGAGAACACACACAGAGAGAGAACACAGGGAGAGCGCAGAGAACAGGGAGAACGCAGAGAGAGCACAGGGAGAACGCAGAGAGAGCACAGGGAGAACGCAGAGAGAACACAGGGAGCACAGAGAGAACACAGGGAGAACGCAGAGAGAACACAGGGAGCACAGAGAGAACACAGGGAGAACGCAGAGAGAACACAGGGAGCACAGAGAGAGCACAGGGAGAACACAGAGAGAACACAGGGAGCACAGAGAGAACACAGGGAGCACAGAGAGAACACAGGGAGAACACAGAGAGAACAGAGAGAACACAGGGAGCACAGAGAGAACACAGGGAGAACGCAGAGAGAACACAGGGAGCACAGAGAGAACGCAGAGAGAACACAGGGAGCACAGAGAGAGCACAGGGAGAACACAGAGAGAACACAGGGAGAACACAGAGAGAACACAGGGAGCACAGAGAGAACACAGGGAGAACGCAGAGAGAACAGAGAGACCGCAGAGAGAACACAGGGAGCACAGAGAGAGCACAGGGAGAACACAGAGAGAACACAGGGAGCACAGAGAGAACACAGGGAGAACGCAGGGAGAACACAGGGAGAACGCAGAGAACAGAGAGAACGCAGGGAGAGCACAGGGAGAACGCAGAGAGAACACAGGGAGAACGCAGAGAGAACACAGGGAGAACGCAGAGAGAACACAGGGAGCACAGAGAGAACAGAGAGAACGCAGAGAGAACACAGGGAGCACAGAGAGAGCACAGGGAGAACACAGAGAGAACACAGGGAGAACACAGAGAGAACACAGGGAGCACAGAGAGAACACAGGGAGAACGCAGAGAGAACAGAGAGACCGCAGAGAGAACACAGGGAGCACAGAGAGAGCACAGGGAGAACACAGAGAGAACACAGGGAGAACACAGAGAGAACACAGGGAGCACAGAGAGAACACAGGGAGAACGCAGAGAGAACAGAGAGACCGCAGAGAGAACACAGGGAGCACAGAGAGAGCACAGGGAGAACACAGAGAGAACACAGGGAGCACAGAGAGAACACAGGGAGAACGCAGGGAACAGAGAGAACGCAGGGAGAGCGCAGGGAGAACACAGGGAGAACGCAGAGAACAGAGAGAACGCAGGGAGAGCACAGGGAGAACGCAGAGAGAACACAGGGAGAACGCAGAGAGAACACAGGGAGCACAGAGAGAGCACAGGGAGAACACAGAGAGAACACAGGGAGAACGCAGAGAGAACACAGGGAGCACAGAGAGAACACGGGGAGAACGCAGGGAACAGAGAGAACGCAGGGAGAGCGCAGGGAGAACACAGGGAGAACGCAGAGAACAGAGAGAACGCAGGGAGAGCACAGGGAGAACGCAGAGAGAACACAGGGAGACCGCAGAGAGAACACAGGGAGCACAGGGAGAACACAGAGAGAACACAGGGAGCACAGAGAGAACACAGGGAGAACGCAGGGAACAGAGAGAACGCAGGGAGAGCGCAGGGAGAACACAGGGAGAACGCAGAGAACAGAGAGAACGCAGGGAGAGCACAGGGAGAACGTAGGGAGAACACAGAGAGAACACAGGGAGAGAGCACAGGGAGAGCGCAGAGAGAACACAGGGAGAGCGCAGAGAGAACACAGGGAGAGCGCAGAGAGAACACAGGGAGAGCGTAGGGAGAACACAGAGCACAGAGAGAGTGCAGAGCGAACGCAGGGAGAGCACAGGGAGAGCGCAGAGAGAACACAGGGAGAGAGCACAGGGAGAACGCAGAGAGAGCACAGGGAGAGCGTAGGGAGAACACGGGGAGAACACTGAGAGCGCAGGGAGAGCGCAGGGAGAGCGCAGGGAGAACGCAGGGAGAACGCAGGGAGAACGCAGGGAGAGCGCAGGGAGAACACAGGGAGAGCGCAGAGATAACACAGAGAGAGCGCAGGGAGAGCGCAGAGAGAACACAGGGAGAGCACAGAGAGAACGCAGAGAGAACGCAGAGAGAGCGCAGGGAGAGCGCAGGGAGAGCGCAGGGAGAACGCAGGGAGAACGCAGGGAGAGCGCAGGGAGAACACAGGGAGAGCCCAGAGAGAGCGCAGAGATAACACAGAGAGAGCGCAGGGAGAGCCCAGGGAGAACGCAGGGAGAGCGCAGAGAGAACACAGGGAGAGCACAGAGAGAACGCAGAGAGAACACAGGGAGAACACGGAGAGTGCAGAGAGAACACGGAGAGAGCGCAGAGATAACACAGAGAGAACACAGGGAGAGCCCAGGGAGAACACAGGGAGAACACAGGGAGAGCCCAGGGAGAACACAGGGAGAACTTTGGATGAAAAAAGATCCTGGACGATCCCGTGTTTGACGACAGCAGAGCTCGTTATGATCCGTGTGTTTCCTCTTCCTGTGTGCTGAGTGTGTTCTGGTGTGTGTGCGCAGGGAAAGCGTTCGGGTGTGTGGGCGGCTACATCGCTAGCACTAACGCGCTGGTGGACACGGTGCGCTCGTACGCCGCGGGCTTCATCTTCACGACATCACTTCCTCCCATGCTCCTCGCTGGCGCGCGCCAGTCCATCCAGATCCTGAAGAGCGAGGAGGGCCGATCGCTACGCCTCAAACACCAGCGCAACGTCAAGCTCCTGCGCCAGATGCTAATGGACACCGGCCTCCCCGTGGTGCCCTGCCCTAGCCACATCATCCCTGTGCGGGTGCGTACACACACTCACACTCACACACACACACACACACACACACACACACACACACTGCCCTAGCCACATCATCTCTGTGCGGGTGCGTACACACAGACACACAGACACACACACACACACACACACTGCCCTAGCCACATCATCCCTGTGCGGGTTCGTACACACACTCTCACACACACACACACACACACACACACACACACACACACACACACACTGCCCTAGCCACATCATCTCTGTGCGGGTGCGTACACACACACACACACACACACACACACACACACACACTGCCCTAGCCACATCATCTCTGTGCGGGTGCGTACACACACAGACACACACACACACACACACACACACACACACACACACTGCCCTAGCCACATCATCCCTGTGCGGGTGCGTACACACACTCTCACACACACACACTCTCACACACACTGCCCTAGCCACATCATCTCTGTGCGGGTGCGTACACACACAGACACACACACACACACACACACACACTGCCCTAGCCACATCATCCCTGTGCGGGTGCGTACACACACACACACACACACACAGACACACTGTCCTAGCCACATCATCATCCCTGTGCGGGTGCGTACACACACACACTCTCTCACACACACACACACACACACTCTCTCATAGGGGTGTAACAATACATCGATATGAATCGATGCATCGATCAAACGTCTAACGATACGATGCATCGATACCACACATAAAATATCGATATACAGTACCTTTATTTTGACACACTCCACATCCTCACGTAACTTTTCTCCGCTGAAATAGACGCCTGACAAGATTGACTGAACCCTTTGTCACAAAAGCCGGTATCTTCCACTGTCAAGGCATCGTGAGTTCATGTTTTACAGCAGAAACGACAAGCCCCGAAAAGTCCGTTTTAGCGCATCAGTGCGCAGTATTCAGGTCAGGTGACAAGGCTGCTTGCTTGTCACTTTGAAAAGACGCGCTACCTGAGAGGA
>NC_139985.1:29600790-29635790 GCF_963993115.1 Abramis brama
GCTACTGAGTCACTGTCCTCAGTGCCCAGAAAAGCGCTGAAACGGAGATGAAGGGGAACCCGTTTTTATTTTATTTTTTTATTTTTTGGCTTATTTTAACTGGCCCATCCAGTTTTCTGGAGGCCCACCTACAATCAAAATCCTGGCGCCGCTAGTGCTTCACAGCGGTCTGTTATCAAGAAATAACAGACCGCATTCCACATTGGAATTCAACCAAGCCATGTAATAATGTTTAATAACTTTCAAACGGTAGAGCCTGTTCCTATAGCCAAAGGTCGGTGTATTTTTGCTTTATACATTTTAGGGTTATTCTCAAATTCAGATTGTGTTAGGGGGGCGGGATTATTAGGCAATTTTAATCGGACAATTTGACCGGAGAGATTTAATTTTGTCTGACATTTCATTTTTTTTCCGGCCAATGTCCGGTAATTACCGGACAACGGAAACCCTGATATATATATATATATATATATATTTCACCATGTTTTTATGTTTAATTTTGTAGCTTTAGTCTCACAAGTCAAGTCACCTTCATTTATAGCGGCTTTACACTGATAATAGGAGATTACAGTAACAGAGATTGTTTAGGCTTTACAGCAGCTCTAGAATAAAGTTATTGTCCGGATAAAGTTGGTTTTGATTGATTCACTTCCGTCGCAACGATCATTAGTTATTAACTTAGGGGCCGCTAACACACACCGTTCTCACAGAAAACCCTAAACGCGCCCCGGCCGCTCACTCGCGAACGCAAACCTTGAAACAGGTTCCAAGGTGCAAACGATTATCAGTTATCTCTGTGCAAACACCAATGTCACGCACATGCGCATCACGTGTTCAGTCCATAGGTATGTGCGTTTTAATATATATGTGCGCAGGCGTGTAGTCCTTTACAAACCAACCCTCAACAGAATACTTGTCTGGCCTTAAAAATTATAAATAAACAAATTATTTATCGTGTCCACGTATCCACATGGTGACTCTGTACAGATAAAACGACAACGTTTATCTGTAGAGAGGTAAAGGGAGGGAAGGAGGCCTTCACAGGAGAGACTAGTTGAGACTTCAGCACTGTGTTGTCGTCGGGTCCAGGCGCAGGTCCTTCATCAGATCTGGGTACGGCCTGGATCCGGCGGACTGCGGTAAACTTCGGGATAAACAGAGAGACTAATATTAGCGTAGACGCCATTCTTCTTATGATGTAACGAGTACATCAGGATTTATGGGAAGTGTTCCCGGTTCCGGCTGACCTAATCTCTGCTGCCTAACATTGGATTATAGAAGTCTATAATGTGTTATGTGTATGCTAGGTCAAAGAGATGTGTCTTTAGTCTAGCTTTGAACTGACAGAGTGTATCTGCTTCCCGGACAATGTTAGGAAGACTGTTCCAAAGTTTTGGTGCTAAATAGGAAAAGGATCTACCGCCTGCAGTCGATTTTGATATTCTAGGTATTATCAACTGGCCGGAATTTTGAGATCGCAATAGACGTGAAGGACTATAATGCGTTAAGAGCTCACTCAAGTGTTGTGGTGCTAAACCATTTAGTGCTTTGTAAGTAATCAGCAATATTTTAAAATGTATACAATGTTTAATAGGGAGCCAATGCAGTGTTGACAGAACTGGGCTAATATGGTCATACTTCCTGGTTCTGGTAAGAACTCGAGTTGCTGCGTTTTGGACCAGCTGTAGTTTGTTTATTAAGCGTGCAGGGCAACCACCCAGTAGAGCATTACAGTAATCTAGCCTTGAGGTCATGAACGCATGAACTAATTGTCCCGCATTTGTCATTGAGAGCATATGACGTAATTTAGATATATTTTTAAGATGGAAAAATGCGGTTTTACAGATACTAGAAACGTGACTTTCAAATGAAAGATTGGTATCAAAGAGCACACCCAGGTTTGCCAACTCTCACGCATCTGGCGTGACACTCACGCTTTCAGCATCAATCTCACGCTCTCACGCACACGCAAGAAATGTCACGCCAAAATCAATTTTTCTCCCCTCTCAATCCGTTAATTTTCTGTTGATGACTAGACCACAGTGTATTAATGACAGGAGAGGAGTTTAAGGCCCACCGCTGTAACATCTGCCTACAACGTTCTCACTGCAGTATTCTCTGATCGTTGATTCGCTGAAACCCTTGCGCCTGATACGTCAGTTGCGTGTGGAACGTTCAGAGAGAGTTCAGAGCATAGGTTTGGAGTCGGAGCCACTGATGCGCGTCTGAAAGTTTGTATGACAATCAAGGTAAGCAGATAATGAAATGGTGTGCCTTTCACCACAGACGTAGCCTTGCCTAATCAGTCTGTGTGCCGAGAGTACAGACTTCAGCTATAGTTGCGAACGTTGTCTGACGTGCGTTATGTGGGCTAGCTAAATTGCTCAATAAAAATAGGCTCATGGTACAAATTACGTTTTGGCAAATCGGGCAAGTGGCATTTTAAAATTCCCCAAATGATCAAAGGTTGCCCAGATTGTGTTGAGTCTGCCACAGTCAAAAGCGGATGCTGAGCGAACCTCTTCAGTTACTGGCCTAAACAAGACTGACACAGGAACAGACTGGCACTTGATGGCACCCTGTGAGTGATGGGAAGTTCGGATCATTTTACTGACTCGCTTGTTCGATCTCGTTCATTAAAATGAACAAATCTTTTTTCGAGTCATTTCGTTCATTTAAGGGGCTTTAAATGTTAAACTTTTAACAGCCAAATTCCCCGAACACATCCACCTACGCCAGGGATGGGCAACTTCGGTCCTGGAGGGCCACTGTCCTACAGAGTTTAGCTTCAACCCTAATCAAACACACCTGAACAAGCTAATCAAGGTCCTCAGGATTACTAGAAAATTACAGGCAGGTGTTTTTTTCAAGGTTGGAGCTAAACTCTGTAGGACAGTGGGCCTCCAGGACCGAAGTTGCCCATCCCTGACCTACGCAGTTTTTATCATATTCTGAATTAAGAAATCATTATAATGCAGTCAAAAATAATTTACAGGGAACATAAATAATTACTTTACCTTCCGAGTCTTTCGTTCATTTGTCACGTGACAGACGCAATGAACGGACTGAACCCTGCTTCAGATACGAGCTCCTGCAGAGGTAGTGAAGCAGGCCAACACTGCCACTGTGGCATAGGCTACAACAGGCCTAATGTGTGAAGCTTGTGTTGGGGTTTTCTGGGGCGGTGGAGTAACTATTATGTGTCCCTTTTGTTTTGATATTTTTTTATTGTTTTGATGTTGTTGTTTTACATGTTTGTTATTTAATCACCTCTATCTTTATTTTTTTATAGTGCAATCAATAAATTAATTGTACATTTTGAAAAAACGTTTTTTTTCTCTCCATAAATCAGGGTTTATACTAAGTAAACAAGGACTGACATTTTTAAAATTAGGGTTGGGTTACGCGCGCGCACTTATGTTTTACAGAGTCTCACTCCAGCCAAAGTCCCAAAGTTGGCAACCCTGCACACCCAGGTTCCTGACCGACGACGAAGACTTAACAGAGCAGCCATCAAGTGTTAGACGTATTCTAGGTTATTATGTGAGGAAGTTTTTTGTCCAATAATGAGTTAAGTAGTAGGAAATTACTAGTCATCCAGTTTGTTATATCAGCTATGCATTCTGTTAATTTTGTGAATTGGTAGGTTTCGTCAGGGCGTGAAGAAATATAGAGCTGAGTATCGTCGGCATAACAGTGAAAGCTAATGCCATGTTTCCTAATGATATCTCCTAATGGTAGCATGTACAGAGTGAACAGCAGCGGTCCTAGTACTGAGCCTTGTGGTACGCCATACTGAACTTGTGATCGATGAGACATCTCTTCATTTACTGCTACAAACTGATAACGGTCAGATAAGTATGATTTAAACCATGCTAATGCAATTCCACTAATGCCAACATAGTTTTCTAGTCTATTTAAAAGAATGTTGTGGTCAATAGTGTCAATGCAGCACTGAGATCGAGTAACACTAATAGCGAGATACAAACACGATCGGATGATAAGAGCAAATCATTTGTGACTCTAATGAGAGCAGTCTCGGTACTATGGTACGGTCTAAATCCAGACTGGAAATCCTTGCAGATATCATTTCTTTCTAAAAAGGAACATAGTTGTGAGGATACTGCCTTTTCTAGTGTCTTTGACAGAAAAGGTAGATTCGAGATCGGCCTGTAATTGACTAATTCTGTAGGATCAAGTTGCGGTTTAAGCAAGCGGTTTAATCATAGCCAGCTTAAAAGTTTTTGGAACATATCCTAATGACAAAGATGAATTGATGATAGTAAGAAGAGGATCTATGACCTCTGGGAGCATCTCTTTCAGTAGCTTAGTCGGTATAGGGTCTAACATACATGTTGTCGATTTAGATGATTTAACGAGTTTAGCGAATTCTTCCTCTCCTATAGCAACGAATGAATCAAATTACCGTAGCAATACTGTAGTAGACGGTTGCATAGTTATAATTTTCTCCCTGATATTATCAATCTTATAAGTGAAGAAGTTCATAAAGTCATTACTGCTGTGCTGCTTGGAAACTTCTGGGCTTGAAGCTTTATTTTTCGTTAGTTTAGCCACTGTTTCAAATAAATATCTAGGATTATGTTTATTTTCTTCTAATAGGGTTGAAAAATAAGCAGATCTAGCAGCTTTTAAGGCCTCTCTGTATGCAATCGAGCTCTCTTTCCATGAGATGCGAAATACCTCTAGTTTTGTTTTCTTCTAGTTGCGCTTTGTTTTTCTGGCTGCTCTCTTAAGTGCCTGAGTGTGCTCGTTGTACCACGGAGTTGGACTATTTTCTTTAATCTTCTTTAAGCGCAACAGAGCAACTGTGTCTAAAGTGCTGGAAAAGAGAGAGTTAAGAATTTCTGTCGCAATATCGAGTTCTTCCAGTCCCAATGCATCTTTTTTGTTATCTACATGTATATTAAAATCACCAACAGTTATGACTTTATCTGCAGCCAGTACTAACTCTGATAGAAAGTCAGTGATTTCTTTGATAAAGTCTGTATGGTGCCCTGGTGGCCTGTATACAGTAGCCAGCACAAATCTCAAACATGATTTATCATTTACACTAGATAGTGTTACATTAAGCACCAACACTTGAAAATAATTATATTTGAAACTAGACTTCTTAGTAATTCTGAAGATATTACTATAAATTACAGAGTAACAATTAGACGACAACAGTCACACCTCCTCTGCGGTTCGGGCCCTGAGAGCATAGAGTCCTCCGCCCAGTACAGGCAGTCGGAGCAGCTCCTCAGAAGCGCTCCTGAAGCTGAGATTATCCCGATGGCTGGTGGACGCTATCGCTCTAGCATACGCTTCAGGCACAGATCCTTCTGTGTAGCTGGAGCCGGCCTCTGTGTGAGCCCAGCCCACCATTACTCTCAAGGGTTCTGACCCTATTGACCACTGGCCCTCTGACCAGCCAATAGCGTGTGTGCAGATCCCGGTTATGGCTGTGCAGCAGCACAATACGACTGACCGTTCAGAAGGGAACATTCGCTGAACATTATTTGTAGCACCTGACGCCAAATAATCACAATAATATTTGTTCTTTTAAACTTTTAATATGAAACAAAGTCTCAGCTTCCAAATCCTGTCAGTTTCATCAGTAAATTCAGTCAGTAAATGTGTGTGTGTGTGTGTGTGTTTAATGTGCGTGACGGATGAACCGATCATCTCTTCCTCTTTACTACTAGTTACAGCAGCAAATAAACATCAGTGAACATCAGAAGGAATGTTGAAAGATACAGAACAACTTCCTGAAATCAATCATGTCTCAATCCATCAATCAGTGTTTCAACCATCAATAAAACGTCACGTAACGTCACATTATCCTCAGAAAAGCCTTTCAGTGACTATAAACTCTAGAGAGGTGTTCTCATTAATATATGCGATTACATATTGATTTTTACTTCACCTGTTCTTTATATTTTTTCTTAACGTAATGATTTGTTCATTATTGAATGTAGGCTATGTTTTAGAAACAAGGCTATTACTGCCGTCGTTTAACTGTTTATATTTCACCAACAAATTGGAGTAGAAACATAATTCTATTATTAAAAAGTTGATATAAAAACTGCCTTATGTGTAGTTTAAATGTTTGTACAACTTTGTGTTATTGAGTGTTGCTTATTAAATACCCAATGAACTTTACACAGTTATTAACAGAACTAAATCAACACTGAACTGACTTGAATCATGACACTCTTGTCTTATTTTTGTGAGTTAGATAAAGTAAAAATAGACCTTGAAATTACGAATGCGAGTGATCTCTTCAGTGCGTGTGTTTTAGTGTTCATCATGACTCTCTCTGTCTGAAACCTGTCAAACCTGTCCTGTGAAGAGCAGATGCAGCGTCACACACACACACTGATGCAGATCTGCACTCTGACTCACATGATACTTGAGGTGTGTGTGTGTGTGTGTGTGTGTGTGTGTGTGTGTGTGTGTGTGTGTGTGTGTGTGTGTGTGTGTGTGTGTGTGTGAGAGAGTCTCCAGAACACTCAACAGGGATTTCCAGTCGCTGGTTCCCAGAAAGAGGAACTGTAGTTTTAACAGTGAATGATCATGATCACGTCAGTAACATCAGCGTGGGAACCCTTTATTACAATACATACACTACTATTACAACTGTTTCAGTTTACATGTAGCAAAACTAAAGCTGAGGAAATAATGTGCAGTTTTTCACACTAATACACACACACTAACACACTCTCTATCACACACACACAGACACACTCTCTATCACACACACACACACACACACACACACACACACACACACACACACACCTGACAGAACCTCCTGAAAACAGAGAAAACTGAACCAAAAATCAAGAGACTGTATTTGCACATAAAGATCAGGCTCTTCATTCTCATCACTGAAGGAAATTAAATAGATAGATTAAAGGATAAGAAATACTACCATCCAAATGTTTGGGGTCAGAATTTTTTTATTTTGAATAATAAGAAATTAATTCTTAAAAAATAATTAAGAAATTAGTATCATTAATCAAATACACATTAAATTGATCAAAAGTGACAGTAAAGACATTTATAATGTTACAAAAGATTGTATTTCAAATAAATGCTAAACTTTTGAACTTTCTATTCATCAGAGTCCTAAAAAAATGTGTGACGGTTTCCACAAAAATATGAAGCAACTGTTTTCAACACTGATAATAATCATAAATGTTTCTTGAGCATCAAATCATCATATTAGAGTGATTCCTGAAGGATCATGTGACACTGAAGACTGGAGTAATGATGCTGAAAATTCAGCTTTGATCACAGGAATAAATTACACTTTACTATATATTCACATAGAAAACAGATGATTTACATTGTGATAATATTTCACTGTATTTTTGATCAAATAAACGCAGCTCTGGTGAGCAGAAGAGACTCTTTCAGAAACATTAAAAATCTCATGACCATAAACTTTTGAATAGTAGTGTGGGAATCCAGATTTATTAAAATGTTTAATTTAGGTTTACATTGAATTTAGCAGGTTAAGGTTAGGTATAAATTATGATTATCAGAGTTTTCTAGCAAACGACTCTGGTCAGTCCTGTTTTACTGAAACTCTTGGAGTTTGTGTTTTAGCAAGAAAGTCCAGCCAATCCTGTACTCGGGTCTCAGTGTTTGAATAGATATGCTGAGTGGATTAGGGTGGGCAATGCTCTCAGTCTAAAACCAGTTCCTAAACCTGTCTTTTTCGGTTCCTGCCCCTAAATGTATATAAACTGTAAGAGAACATTCACGTCAGGCTTGGTGACTGCAGCTGCCGACGGCTCGTGTTCTCAATAAAGAAACCTGCTGAAGAAGCAACCAAGTCTCCTGGTCTTTCGATTCTAAGTTCACAACAGTAGTGTAGACATAATTGAAACAATATATCATTAATTGTCCACATGAAAATGAGTATGCATTACAGCAATTAAAACATAGTTTTTCTTTATGTCTTACAGCAGCAAAATCTACAGGAAAAAAAGACTAATACGTGATTTCTGCTCAAATTAGCATGAGTTCTAGACAGTGAAACTACAGGATGATGTAATGCTTTACAATTGAAGTGTGTTATTCACAGTAATAGTGTGATCTTGTGTGTAAGTGTGTTTTTGACAGTAATAGTGTTATGTGTGTGTGTGTGTGTGTGTGTGTGTGTGTGTGTGTGTGTGTGTGTGTGTGTGTGTGTGTGTGTGTGTGTGTGTGTGAATCTGCAGGTGTTCAGGACAGGTTTGAGAGGCTGAACTCTCACTCAACATCAGTGACAGAAACACTCGCTTTATTCATCGGGTGAAACTCCTCTGATCTGACCGAGAACAAGCACACACACACACACACACACACACACACACACACACACACACACACACACACACATAAACTCTGTGAAGGAGCCACAGATTATTAAAGCCTCTTTCCCATCGTCTTGAACAGTGAAACGAACGTTATTAACCGTCACTAATGTGAGATCAGACATGAGACGCTTCGTCTGAGAGGATCATGAGGAGAAAGGTCAAACACACAGTCATTCTTCAGTAGTTATAGATCTGTCATGATCATCTAATAAAACACAGTTATGAAGTGGACAGGACTCATGCAGTGTGTTCATGAAGAGGAACAGTGTGTTACAACTGAATGAATGTAAGATCAGTGTTTTCTCATGAGCTGGTGTTACTGTGATTCTAACACACATAATGTGAGCAGATTCTGCTGTAATAACTGTAATGTCTGACAGATGATTGACTGTGAGAAACATCAGTCATTAACACATTACTGAGGGAAAATAACTAGATTTCATCAAACTTCCCCAACTGATCAATCACAGCACACTTACACAACTGTTTTCTAAAATGTTGAAATATGCAAATGAGGTTATTTAAATATGCAATCATTTGCGGAACAGATTCTGAACATTGGATGAAGCCAGATTCATAATTCACTTTACTTTGTTTCATTTTCATTTCATGACGACTGAAACTAATACATTTTCACCGTGTGTTTAGGAATAACATGTTGTATAAATCAGGCGATGAAATATGAATAACCCATCAGAATATAGATATGAATAAAACTGTGTGTAAAGAGATTTCTGACTCAAAATCATGATTTCTACAGACGTGAAGAGATCAAGTGCAATGAAAATTAACACTTAAATGTGTGTTTTGGATGTTTTCTGAAGAAGCAAAACTGAACAAAAGCTCAAAATTGACCCGTGCTTGAAAAAACAATAGCTTTACCTGTTCGAGTCACGGTTTATATGAAGTGTGTCTTTAACTACAGTATACACTAACAATTAAATTAATCATTTGATTCATCTCACACACACTCACACACACACACGCACACACACTCACACACACACTGTATATATTTCTAGGAAAAGTTCAGATCTCGGATACGGAAACCTCTGGAGAACATGACATCATCATCATCATCATCAGCTTCACACGACGGTGTAATATTCAGTTTTTACTCTTTGTTGGCTTTAGCTTTAATTATTCCAGTTGTGAGGTTTCAGATGTAACTTTAGTTTGATCGTAGTCTTCAGTGATCATAGAGTGAGAGTTGAGAATGTGGCCTGAAATAAACCTCTACAACTGGATCTGTGCAGGAATGAAGTGTGTGTAAGTAGTGTGTGTGTGTTCATTGTTCCAGAGCCTCTGTCAGTGAAGCTCAGGTTCCCTTTATCAACACCATACCTCCTGTTTCTCTTATTACACTGAATATCATGAAGAATTATCATTAAAGTTACAAAGTAAATGCACATTTACTTTTATCCGTCACATATTTTAGTTTATTTCACAAAGCAACATCACAATCTTTCCACACACACCTGTTCGGGAATAGATTATATAATAGAATAAAGACATAGATTTTCACCCAAAAATGAAAATTCTGTCATCATTCACTCGCCCGTTTAAAACCAGAATAACTTCTTTTCTTCTAAAGAACACAGATATTCTGAAACTTCCTCAGAAGAATGAGTCACACAGCTGTAAACAACACGAGGGCGACAGCATTTAGATTTAACAAACCATCCCTTTAAGGCGAGACACGGCAGGCAAAAACATAGTTTTTTTTTTTTACTGGTCAATTTTGAGATTTTTGGATATTTGTCTTCAATAACATGTCTTCTTTCAGACTTGTGGTGAAAAAAAGTCCGAAATACACATTTAGGTCTTTATTTTACTACACTTTGTGTGTTTGCGTCTCTAGATTTCTCATAAATTCAACACAAGTTTGCGTTCTTAATCAACATACTTCTCCGCGATCTCTGCCGTCACCCTCTCATCTCATGCACCGTTAGGAAGCTCTCTCTCTGCTGTACAATCCTGTCGGATCCAAATATGGTCATTTCCTTTTTATCGGCAACCAATCGTGAAAGTAAAAGGGCTGAATGCGCGATCTCATTGGCTGATGATAAATCTTTAAAGCCCGTTTTCTCAAAATGACTTTTCTCTCATACTCCAAGTTTGAAATCTTCACTTCAGTAGCACCTATATACATCAAACTTTCCAGTCTTGTACCTAGTTATATTATGAAGACATTTACAGAGGGATTTGTAAATATATTATTCCTAGCCTGATTTATATAACATTTTATTCCAAAAAACATGGCGAAAATAATTTTTTTAAGGCTATTGGCAGTATTTTCTGATTTACAAGATAACAAAAGTAGATATCCATAAATCCCTCTGTAATTTTTTCCCCATCTAATATGTGAACACAATGAAAGAAATTTTTTTTACCTGGCTTTATCAAATACTCAGATTTCGTTTTTTAAAATATATGCAAATTAGTGCATATTTAATTAGATATTGCCTAATTTGCATATTTAAACATTAAATTACAGAAAACTTGTAATACATTTTTTTCTCATCTTAATGTAGGTAATCAACTGGGAAAGTTTCATGGTGATATCTGCTAGTTAAAAAAAAATCCCTATTCACCTGTAGTGTCTCGCCTTAAAATGTACCCAATTGTTTTTTTCTTTATTGTATTTAGTCAACAGTTTAGGGAATCTGAGGTAAAGCACCACTACTAACTAATATAGAAGATTGTCATCAAAACAATGTTTTAAAGGTTTCTGCACTGTATTATATAATCAATTACAAATCACAATGTTTATTATGATGAGTACAAGATTAAGAACACATTTTACTCAGTAGATATTTACCAAACTAAATTTAAATTGAATAGATTCAATTTAAAACCTCACAAATAAAATAAAAAGTTAAAGACATCAAGAGTAAAACTGTGTATTAGACTAGTGTTGACTGGTGTTTGCGGTGACCTTTACCTGTTTCTCTGAACACCAGTAAGTATATTAGTGAAATAATGTAGTGGAGTAATGTAGTGGAGTATATTGGTGGAGTAATGTAGTGGAGTAATGTAGTGGAGTATATTGGTGGAGTAATGTAGTGGAGTAATGTAGTGGAGTATATTAGTGGAGTAATGTAGTGGAGTATATTAGTGGAGTATATTAGTGGAGTATATTAGTGGAGTAATGTAGTGGAGTATATTAGTGGAGTATATTAGTGGAGTAATGTAGTGGAGTATATTAGTGGAGTATATTATAGTGGAGTAATGTAGTGGAGTAATGTAGTGGAGTATATTATAGTGGAGTAATGTAGTGGAGTATATTAGTGGAGTAATGTAGTGGAGTATATTAGTGGAGTAATGTAGTGGAGTATATTAGTGGAGTAATGTAGTGGAGTATATTGGTGAAATAATGTAGTGGAGTAATGTAGTGGAGTATATTAGTGAAATAATGTAGTGGAGTAATGTAGTGGAGTATATTGGTGGAGTAATGTAGTGGAGTAATGTAGTGGAGTATATTAGTGGAGTAATGTAGTGGAGTAATGTAGTGGAGTATATTAGTGGAGTAATGTAGTGGAGTAATGTAGTGGAGTATATTGGTGGAGTAATGTAGTGGAGTAATGTAGTGGAGTATATTAGTGGAGTAATGTAGTGGAGTAATGTAGTGGAGTATATTAGTGGAGTAATGTAGTGGAGTAATGTAGTGGAGTATATTAGTGGAGTATATTATAGTGGAGTAATGTAGTGGAGTAATGTAGTGGAGTATATTATAGTGGAGTAATGTAGTGGAGTATATTAGTGGAGTATATTATAGTGGAGTAATGTAGTGGAGTAATGTAGTGGAGTATATTATAGTGGAGTAATGTAGTGGAGTATATTAGTGGAGTAATGTAGTGGAGTATATTATAGTGGAGTAATGTAGTGGAGTAATGTGGAGTATATTAGTGGAGTAATGTAGTGGAGTATATTATAGTGGAGTAATGTAGTGGAGTAATGTAGTGGAGTAATGTAGTGGAGTATATTATAGTGGAGTAATGTAGTGGAGTATATTATAGTGGAGTAATGTAGTGGAGTATATTATAGTGGAGTAATGTAGTGGAGTAATGTAGTGGAGTAATGTAGTGGAGTAATGTAGTGGAGTATATTAGTGGAGTAATGTAGTGGAGTATATTATAGTGGAGTAATGTAGTGGAGTATATTATAGTGGAGTAATGTAGTGGAGTAATGTAGTGGAGTAATGTAGTGGAGTAATGTAGTGGAGTATATTAGTGGAGTAATGTAGTGGAGTATATTATAGTGGAGTAATGTAGTGGAGTAATGTGGAGTATATTAGTGGAGTAATGTAGTGGAGTATATTATAGTGGAGTAATGTAGTGGAGTAATGTAGTGGAGTATATTAGTGGAGTAGTGGAGTATATTAGTGGAGTAATGTAGTGGAGTATATTATAGTGGAGTAATGTAGTGGAGTATATTAGTGGAGTAATTTAGTGGAGTATATTATAGTGGAGTAATGTAGTGGAGTAATGTAGTGGAGTATATTAGTGGAGTAGTGGAGTATATTAGTGGAGTAATGTAGTGGAGTATATTATAGTGGAGTAATGTAGTGGAGTATATTATAGTGGAGTAATGTAGTGGAGTAATGTAGTGGAGTATATTAGTGGAGTATATTAGTGGAGTAATGTAGTGGAGTATATTATAGTGGAGTAATGTAGTGGAGTATATTATAGTGGAGTAATGTAGTGGAGTAATGTAGTGGAGTATATTAGTGGAGTAAAGTAGGTGAGGGTTTAGGGGAGATTTCAGACACAGCTCAGATTTCAGCAAATGTAGAATGTAGTCAGAGATTTCCATTCATGCACAATATGTGCAGACTACACAGACTACACACAGTATACACACAGAGTACACACAGACTACACACAGTATATACACAGACTACACACAGACTACACAGACTACACACAGACTACACACAGTATATACACAGACTACACACAGACTACACACAGTATATACACAGACTACACACAGACTACACAGACTACACACAGACTACACACAGTGTATACACAGACTACACACTGACTACACACAGACTACACACAGACTACACACAGTATATACACAGACTACACACAGACTACACAGACTACACACAGACTACACACAGTGTATACACAGACTACACACTGACTACACACAGACTACACACAGACTACACACAGTATATACAGTATACACACAGACTACACACAGACTACACACAGTATATACAGTATACACACAGAGTACACACAGACTACACACAGTATATACACAGACTACACACAGACTACACACTGACTACACACAGTATACACACTGACTACACACAGACTACACACTGACTACACACAGTATACACACTGACTACACACAGACTACACACAGAGTACACACAGACTACACACAGTATACACACAGACTACACACAGTATACACACCGACACAGGTTATTGCAGATAAAGTAAGGGTAGTGTGGGTAGTGTGAGAGTAGTCTTCAGATGTCGAGTCTGATCTCTTCACTCCAGGACTCTGTCACGCGATCACACGAAACCCTTTTCCTTTCTTCAAGCAAACAAAAGAAAGCAGTGTTCGAGTCTGAGCTCATTCTCGTACGCTTATATAACGCCTGTGAAGTTTAAGAGGAACAGACTGTATCTCAAACCCTTCCATCATCACAGTCACAGACTTTCATTAAAGCTTGACTGCTACATTTCGTGAATTGTTTGAGGGATTAATGCTTCATAATGTGATAATGCGAACTTCAGCAGGACGAATTTCCACACACGGGTTTATTTTGACTTGTTTTGCTTCTCCAGAGAGCAGCGTTCATGTAAATAAAACAGAAGTTGCGCTGGTCTTTTATCCTCTATTGTGTCGTATATCGAGTGAAGCCCTTTAGGAACAAATGTGGGCGGGGCTTTATTGTGTCTGTGGGGAATTGATTGGATGGTTGTGGTTTGCTATTGGCTGATCTCCTGTGATTGACAGGTTGCTCCGCCCTCATCATCAGAGAAGGGAAGAGATGCTGCGTCTGGAATCACACACTCTCTTGAGTAGGATCTTATCTTGAATAAGTAATTAACGACAGTCTCCATGATGTCATCATCATGTGATGTTCATAACTCCTTTTCCTGTGGCCTCATGGGATAGTAAAGTGTCCATCACACACACACTTCAGAATCTCACTGAAGAAGTCGGTCACCCGGAGACCTCCGCCTCTTTATGAGTTCAGATGTGCTTCTTCTGTCCTGTGTGTTCTTGTCCACTACAGTAGAGAAGTGTGTGTCACTGCAAGAGGAAGCGATTCTGATTCAAGATCACCAGAAACATGAACACAATAATGATGATGTGCACATCTACAATAAAAGGCAATAGTCCATAAAAAAAGTCATTTTTTGATTTCATGGTGACTTTAAACGTGAGATTAACAAATCTCTGCTGTTAGTTTCGGTGTTGTGAAGTGAGCCGCTGACTTCTGCCTCTTTAGTAATTCTAGACCGAGGGATTGTGGGATATTCTGGGAATCATGCAGGATAAGATCAACAATAGAGGAGAGACAAATGAGCTTCTGTCACGCAAACCTGAGCTGTGTGTGTGTGTGTGTGAGAGTGTGTGTGTGTGTGTGTGTGTGTGTGAGAGAGAGAGAGTGTGTGTGTGTGTGTGTGTGTGTGTGTGTGTGTGTGAGAGTGTGTGTGTGTGTGTGTGTGTGTGTGTGTGTGAGTGAGTGTGTGTGTGTGTGTGTGTGTGTGTTTATGAGTGTGCGTGTGGCCTGGTAAACCCTACATTATGGGGACAAAATCGTGTGGGGACATTTTTTGGTCCCCATGAGGAAAACGGCTTATAAATCATACTAAGTGATGTTTTTTTGAAAATGTGAAATTGCAGAAAGTTTTCTGTGATGGGTTTAGGGATAGGGTTAGTGTAAGGGAATAGAATATACAGTTTGTACAGTATAAAAATCATTATGTCTATGGAGAGTCCCCATAAAACATGAAAACACTACACGTGTGTGTGTGGGGGTTTATCTACTGGATCGCAGGTTCCTGAGATTATGTAAATATTGCACTAAAGATTCGTAATCTTCTGTGTCATTCTCCAGCTCTGAGGCGATGACGGTCTGACCTTTGCCCTCTCAGATATCGATCTGCACGAGCGCCACACAGGTGAAGAGTGACACAGGTGTAATATTACAGTTTTTCTCGATTGTTTACACACATTTTCTGAAAGCATGCCTCATATTCTCAGAACTCTACACACAAATCCAAAAAAACACACACACAATGGGCAAAACCCCTCAATTCTCCTGCAAAATGAAACTTTACATTCAAAACAATGTTATTTCTTCTCAAAATGGTATTTTGTTTTCAAATGACACACAAACCATCATATGAATAGACATTTATAAGAACCAGTTGAACACTGATGTGCTCAATGTAAACACTATGATGAATGAAAACACTTCTTCTCCATTCATCATAATGACTTAGGCCTTTTTTTTGTTCAGTGTTACACTTTCTACAGACAGTACATACATAAGTGTGTTGTAAAATATTTGAGAATATTGTTTTTATACTCAGAACACACAAATACACAGTAACAAATATATTTTATTTTTCCCACAAAAACAATGTACACAGTGTACATCCCAACCAACACAAAGTTGTACATACAGTGGTCTACATACAAAACAACAGAAGAATTTACTGTATACAGTTACAGTAAAAAAATAAATAATCCAATGTTGGCATCCATTGCCCCATTGAAGAGCTCACCTGTTGAAGAGCTCACCTGTTGAAGAGCTCACCTGTTGAAGAGCTCACCTGTTGAAGAGCTCACCTGTGGCCCTTTTATGCTAAAGCTCTGATTGCTGATTGTAAAACTGTGTGACGGGTGTTTGCCCATGTGATGAGTCAGTGTGTGTATCTGAATGGCAGTGTGTTCCTTGTGAAAACAAGAGATTTTGAAAATTGTGCCAAAAGCAGAGAATTGTGTGTAGTGTTTTGAAAAAAGTGTGTTTTAGAAGTGCAATCTGAGTGTAAAGCAGGAATTGTGCTTGTAGTTTAGCAGAATTGGTTCAGGGGGTTGGTGAATGAGTTACATGTTGTGGTCATTGTGTCTCAAGCACCAGTATTTGTGTGTAAACAATCGAGAAAAACTGTAACCCCGTCACACACTCTTTCCCCAGTCCTAGGCCAGTGTGTGATGTTTCCTCAAACGCTCTCGCTATCAGGAACACACAGTACATCATTAATGTTCTGCATGCTAAAGTAAACCTGTCAGTCATTTATGAACACTCAAACACAAACAGAAAAATAACACATGGATTTCCTTATTAGACGAGGAAGAAGAATCGCGTGAACAAGGAAACACACAGATCTCGTTCTCTGTGTGTGTGAGAGAGTGTGTGTGTGTGTGTGTGTGTGTGAGAGAGAGAGAGAGAGAGAGAGAGTGTGTGTGTGTGTGTGTGTGTGTGTGAGAGAGAGAGAGTGTGTGTGTGTGTGTGTGTGTGTGTGTGTGAGAGAGAGAGAGAGAGTGTGTGTGTGTGTGTGTGTGTGTGTGTGTGTGTGTGTGTGTGTGAGTGTGTGTGTGTGTGTGTGTGCACTTACTTATATCACTTTTGGGTACATTCACCAGAATACACACCGGTAAACTGAGGACCACCCAAAAAATTGAGGACATTTTGTATGTCCTCATTTGTTTGACTATACAGTGGCATTCAGCATGCTCTAAAATGGTGTCCAGGCTTAAAATCTCACTTGTCCCAAAAAATCACTTTTAAGTGATTTGTGTACCTGAAGTGTGTATGCCCCCCCACTAAAGTGTGTATAACACAGCGCCCTCTAGGAGTACTGCACTTCCGGAAAAGATACACACTTCGGGGATTCTGACCAATCAGAGCGCAGGAAGCTACTACGAGAGCGGGAATTCATGATCTGACCAATCAGACGCCAATACGTCATCAACAAACATGGCGGAGGCAAAAAAAATCATGATTAATGAATGAATTGACAGAAAATTATAGATAAATTCCCAATAATTAGTATTTAAATAAAAATAGACTAATTTGCCCTGAGCTGGAGCTCTCGCGATTTATATGAGCATGTTTCTAAACTTTAATCCTCGCAGTTTTGCGCTCGCATCAGAGTCTGCTCTGTGTGTGTGTGAAGATCGCGCTGCTGCCCCGCACCCTATACAGAGACTATACGTTACAGCACGTACAGTAACTTACATAGGAGTTTGTTAATCATATAGGAACGAGTTTGAAGCGGGGAAGGGACAGGCACATTACGTCATGTGAATTTAAAAAGTACATATTTCCTTCCAAAAGCGGATCGAGGGACAATTGTTTAAATCTGTCAATATGTGTGATGATTTATTCATCTGAGTTTGTTCAATAAAAATACACAAGCCACAAAAAGATGTGAAAACATGCAAAAATCGCTTGCTTTTATGAGTGATTTTATTTGTTTGAAGTGTTTTCTCCTACTTTGCGCTCTGCCGTTCCCTGTCATATTATGAGCGATTTCCCTGAGCGGCCGCCGCCCCTCCCCCACCCACCGAGCCGGAGTCCGTTACCACAGCAACACATTCACTTACAGCAAACATTCTTATTATATTATATTATATTATATTATATTATATTATATTATATTATATTATATTATATAGAGGAGATCAGTTACAGCAAACATTCTCTTTATATTATATTATATTATATAGAGGAGATCAGTTACAGCAAACATTCTCTTTATATTATATTATATTATATAGAGGAGAGAAGTTACTGCAAACATTCTCTTTATATTATATTATATTATATTATATTATATTATATTATATTATATTATATTATATTTATTGTATTATATAGAGGAGAGCAGTTACTGCAAACATTCTCTTTACATTATATCATATTATATTATATTATATTATATTATATTATATTATATTATATTATATAGAGGAGAGCAGTTACTGCAAACATTCTCTTTATATTATATTATATTATATTATATTGTATTATATAGAGGAGATCAGTTACTGCAAACATTCTCTTTATATTATATTATATTATATTATATAGAGGAGAGCAGTTACTGCAAACATTCTCATATTATATTATATTATATTATATTATATTATATTATATTATATTATATTATATTATATTATATAGAGGAGAGCAGTTACTGCAAACATTCTCATATTATATTATATTATATTATATTATATTATATTATATTATATTATATTATATAGAGGAGAGCAGTTACTGCAAACATTCTCATATTATATTATATTATATTATATTATATTATATTATATAGAGGAGAGCAATTACTGCAAACATTCTCTTTATATTAACGTATATTATATTATATTATATAGAGGAGATCAGCTACAGCAAACATTCTCTTTATATTGTATTATATTATATTATATTATATTATTATATTATATAGAGGAGATCAGTTACTGCAAACATTCTCTTTATATTATATTATATAAAGAAGAGCAGTTACAGCAACAATTCTAATGATACTATATTATTATATTAATTATATTACAGTTTTTCTCAGTTGCTTTGGTGCATTTCTCAGATCACAACTAAAATTCTTACTTGTTCAATCTCCACATTATCTACTTGTGCACCTCATAAAAGCAATTTCTCATTCTTTTGAACAAATTGCAGTACATTCATGCAGTTGATTATGTGCAAATGTATGCTGTTTCTTACATTATTAATTGCTTATGTCATGTTTATAAAAATGTATTATACTGGTTCTCTGTTGAATAGTCTTACCCCACAAAACATATAGGCATTAGTTCCATAAGTCATTAAATGCAGAATTGGTTGAACTAGTTGTCATAAACTGTCAAACATTTTTTCTATACAATTCTATTAGACTTTTTTTGTCCTGAATTGTTGAATTGCAGAGGTGAGTTCTGAATTTCACTAATGAAGGGGAATGTAAAGCATTAGATCAATCAATGATCAACCAGTTCTCTATAATAGCTCAGAGTGCATCTCATGAAGCTTCATCTGGGATGCATACAGAGCACAACACGTTACACACTCTGAGAGAGGAAGAACAACAGGGTGAACAGCCGAGAAGAAGAAGAGGAGCAAGGATGTGTGGTGGAAGGGTAAGGAGGTAAAACAGAGGAACAGGCTAAGATTGTGTGTTTCAGAAGAAATAAGTGCCATTATTGTAGATCATGTTCTCATTCATGACCTTATGGCCGAGGCTGGTTGAAGGGTGCAGCCGAATGTTGGGAGAACAACCGTGTGTCTTCAATCATTCAAGCGTTTGTAGACAGAACAGGTGTGTAATCAGACAGTGTTCACTCTACTGCACTGTACTGTTCACCATAAACTGTAGACTTACTGTAATGCTATAGGCTATTACAGAAGTCTACTTGCATTATACATTATACAGTAAATATACTTGATAGAGACACGTACATACAGTATGTGTGATAGTCTTGTTTTTTATATCACAATGCCACTGTACTGTAATCTTTTGTCAGACCAACAGTAAAAGTGCATATGTGAATCCTGTCCAGTCTCCTCTAGAGTAATGCGTATATGTGTGCTGTTTAAATTTATATGTCATTCAGATACAGTGCAGTATTTTGTATTTTCAATCATTGTCATCAAAATCGTAGCCATAGTTTACATCTGAAACTAAGCATTTTGACATTCTTGTTTGTGAACAATGACACAAGGATATGTTCTTTGATATTGTACTAAGGATTTTGAGCAAGTTACAGGAGTTTGATGGTAGGCTAATCTATTGTGTTCTGCTGTTTGTACGAAATGCACTTAGGTACTGGTGTGCAAATCTTAAGGATGATTCAATAAATGTACTAAAGTGACTGATAATAACTGTTAATAGAGCAGTTACAGCAAACATTATGTAACTGCTGTCTCTCTCTCTCTCTCTCTCTCTCTCTATATATATATATAGAGAGAGAGAGAGAGTCTCTCTCTCTCTCTCTCTCTCTATATATATATAGAGAGAGAGAGAAAGAGAGAGAGAGAGAGAGAGAGAGAGAGATAGAGACAGCAGTTACATATAGTCATAATACAAAAGAAAAAAAGTGTTTAAAAGAATCATGAATCAAGCTGACACGTTTAAATGTTTGTTTACAGATGTATTTTGTTCTTACTTTGATTTTAAAAGCCATTGGATCTACACTAACCCTAACCCTAACCCTAACCCTAACCCTAGCTCTGTCTCTGCCTGTCAGTCTGACTGAGATCTGCTCATACTGTGATCAGCCGCCCTTCCCCCACAGCACTGACTCTGATCGCGCGCGCGCCCTTCCCCCACAGCACTGAGACTGATCGCGTGCGCGCCCTTCCCCCACAGCACTGAGACTGACTGCAGAGTGAAAGAGATGAGATGAATGAACTAACAGACTGACCAGTGACAGAGAGATAGGTAATCAGCAGTGCTGCTCAAAAGATGACAATCTGTTGTGGCTATGCGTTTTTAAAGCACTTTTACATTGTCTAACAGCTTCTCCGCCCTTTAATGTAAATACCATTCATTTATTAAATACATAAAAAGATAATGCTGTTAAATTACACGTTAAAGTTTAATTTTGAGCCTCGAAATAATCCACACTCCTTCCCCCTTCTTAACTCAAATAAATTCTGAAGTAGTTGTGGGACACTGATGAAATGACAACAACACAGACAAGTGCAGAACTGGAGATATACCAGCTCATATCAGCCCTGCTGTATATTTGCAGACATCAATTTACTATTTTGATTAATGATATTAGTAGAAAATAATATGTCTGTTCAAGAGATCTAGGTTGCTCATTTAGGCATTTTTTGCTCTTTTAAACCTGTGCTTGTACGCACATGCGCAGTGGTTCCTAGTTCGAGGCGGGTGGATTCGTTTAAAAGTGATCATGTGCTCTGTCCACTAGAAAAGACCGGAAAAGACACTCTGGAAAGACTCACTTCACCACAGGTTTTTTTTGTTTTGTTTTTTTTTAGTTTGAAGAAAGAGTACTGTGATTAAAACTGTGGAAAAAAAGATTCTTGCCATCAGATAATTTTCTATTAGGTTAAATAAATGTAGTCACAATTTCAACGTGAAATCCAAATACGTAATTACGTCATATACGCAAGTCTGCGACCGTGGATGTGTTTTCCCGGGAAATGCAGACACGTGACAATGGGACGCGAAACAGACGACGACAACCCCCACCACGCACGCATTAAAGGCTAAAGGTGAGATCTAGACTTGTCCTCAAAATGCATGATAACTAAATACATTGTGAAATATGAAAGTTAGTAAGATGTGTTTATTTTAGTTGTTTAATTATTTTTTCCTTAGGGTTTTATTTACTTCTCGACTGTATTTGAGTTTGCTTCTAATATGATGATTTGCTGCAATAAAGAAAAAGTTTATTGCCAACTTGTAGGCAATGGCCAGTAAATAGAATTTTGTTATTTTTTATATAATAGTACTTTAGATTCTGCAAATTAATCTAAACAACTGAGTCAGTGATAGTCTACTAGCCTATATCATTGTTTTTTTTTTTTATCAAAAGTGTTGTCAACTATCAACAGTAATTTGTATAAATAATGAAATAATGAATTCAATTTTTTTATATCATTATTATTTGATAATTTTTATTTTATATAATATTTTTTATTACATTATATGCCTGTTCTTATTATTATTTATCTTTATAGAGCTTTTTTGCCCAATGCCAGTACATAGACACTTTATAGTATTTTTATTGTGTGTGTCAAATCCAAAGCAGACCAAAAGCACATTAAAAATAGCCCCTATGAATCTAGCTGGTTACTGACTGAAAATCTCCCATACGCTCTTAAATCAAATATGAATATACAGTAGATTGATGTCAATTGTGGTCACAAGGCACACAAGAACTAATGGTTTTTGGCATCATTGACATTGCCTTTTTTATCTAAATGCCTGTTGTTGACTGGTCACATGTGCTGTCATTGAATAGAGCTCTGTTGATATAATATAAAGATATACTTTAGTGTTTAACAGAAAAAAACACAACACAGGTTTGGAACAACAATTAATATAATTGTATGTTAATTATGTATGTTTTTGGGTGAACAATTCCAGTAAGATCAACAAGATTTTTTAAAATATGCTTGTTTATTTCATTCACCTTATATTTATTTTATTTATTTTTTTCAGTCATTTCAAGAAAGAAATTCAGCATGCTGGGAAATAAAAGGCGTAAAAAACCTCTGCAGGACGCTGAGCATCACATTACCTGTGAAACCGACAAGCCTGGGCTTCGAGAGCAGTTCATCAGCAAATATAAAGGCAAGTATAAATTACTAAGCAGTTTAGTAATAACGTTAATCTACAAAACTGAGAATTTAATGTGAGGTGAGTCATATGGTTGTTAGGCCAACTAATATCCATGTTTCACAAGTTAAACAAAACCAGTTACATTTTTGCATTTCTGGTTCCATCAACCCAAAGTCAATGTTTATTTGCACATTCTGAACCCAGTTATGCATAATAAGCCGACAGTGCATGTGGTCATGTAAACGCAGACTAAGGTCACCATAAACAGCATAAGCATAAACCAATCGACACAGATAGATTTTTGCCCCTTATTTGCAGATTTGCCCGGCATGTAAACACATTAACCTCTGTGTTCTGTGGCTTATTGAAGGGAGCATGTGTGATGTGTGACAGGAAAGTGTCCTTATTGTGGATTAAAGCACATCCAGACAGAGCGAGTGTTTTCTTGACCCAAGAACCTCTTAAAAGAAGTAAAACTTCTCGTTCAGAAGTGGTACAGTCAAAATCCTGCACCCGATACTGCATGAGAGGAGAATATGAGTCTGGAAGTTTTCCTCTGAAATTCTGGAATACTCTTGGGCTTTATTTAACATCACAACTGACATGACATATGAAATACACAGTCAGATAAACGAATGGTTAGGTTTTGACGTCATTAACCTGATTTACTTATAAAGTAGTGGTTTACGTGGTTATTGGTTTGCATGTAAACCAGGATAATGGATTATTTCAAGAAGGTGATTTTATTTTGTTATCAGCGTATCGGTGTGCATGTAAACATGATCAATGGGTTTTGGTTAAATTCCTGAAATAAGATCCATGGTTAGCACAAGATCAAGATATTTTCACGCTTTACTCCACAACATAAAATAGTAATACTCTCTTGTGTGTTTTTTTTAAAAGCCTTTACTTGTCTGGTAAAAGGCAGTTGTTAACAAGTGTCTAAATGGGAGACGGGTTGTCTGGGACATTAAACGTCATCAGCTGAACAGATTAACTCATCTAGTCACTTTCACAGCCTCGTTGTGTTTATAATCGCACTCTTGCAAACTATTCTAGGTAGATGTAGGGATGGGGATGTATACATCACACAATCAGTCAAACATGCATTATAATAATGCAGAAACATTATAAATATTACACAGGGAGATGGATTTTAAAGCTTTAGAGTTCCTGGAGGCACATTTATCAACAACAACAAAAAAAAAACTCTATACTTTTATCTAAACTATAGAAGCCACATAAAACATCCATATACCACAAAGAAAAACTACCTGAAAGAGATGCAAATAATAAACAAACAGAATTGTCTTTTAAAATAATGCAACACAGTTGTTGAAGCTTCATCGTAAGGAAGTTGAAGTTGGTCAACCGTGGTGTAGTTTATAGATTAACTTTAGCTTATTTTCTGCAAATCCCAGTGGGTTTTTGTGGAGGAAACCAGGGGATGTTCAACTACTACCGGGTTGGCCTGCAAAAATAGGTTTGTGTAAGAAAATGTATGTAATTTTAACTGTATAATTTTAAGACTTAAAAGTATAATGTAAAGTATAAAAAGCAAATCATGCTTTGAGATTAGCCTGACTTTTGACTATTTTCCTTAAGTAATTTCCCTTTCACATCGTATAATGTACGTCATATGGTAGAGAACTTTTAGTAATAAAATAATAGTTGACATTAAAGAAACTGCAGCTAATGTATTTCTCCTCTTTAGGGCGTGGAGTTTTCACCACTGGAGCTTTCTTCCGACCGAACTGAACACTACACTGAAGCTGAGAACACGTTCCTGTTTGATTTTCAGTGGCATGGCAAAAATTGGTGGTGAGTACAGAACTGTTGGATTGATGTAGTAAGGATGCTAAAATATCTGGAACTGTAAAATACTTAGGATGTGTTCATACCTGGAGTTCTGTTCGCTTGGTTCGTTTGGTCCGGGTCCGCTTAGTGTTCAGATTGGCATTTCTATTGTCAAACCTGTTATGCTTGACCAGTCTGTCCTTTTTAGGGTCACATCTTCCTGTTTTTGGTTCGTTTACATGTCTCTGGGTCCATGTTACATTCTTTTTTCATTCGAACCGCACCAGAGTTCGTTTGGAAGCCAACTGAGACCTATTTATTCAGCATCTGGATCCTCTTGTTTGGTGGCACCAGGTTTCAGATGGCAGTGTTCACACTTATTCAAATTAACCACACTAACAGTCTAAACAAACATGCCAGGTGTGAACACACCCTAATAATTAAAATTCATCATGAACTGACATTAAGAGTACTGAGTGAAGTTTCCTTGAGTCATCTAAATTGGCTTTCCCTGTATTCCCTAAAGAGAACAAAATGATTAATTTTAGATGCCTTTATCTGAGAGCTGAGAGGATGTTGCAGTGCGCCATTTAATCTCATATATCATATAGATCAGTGGTTCTCAGACCCTCCTCTCTGCAGATTCTGTATGTCTCCTTCACCTGACACACTCAGTTGAGTTCATAGAGCTGTGTTCTGATGATGAACTCCTCATCTGAATCAGGTGGATTAAAACACCAGACATACAGCATATGCAGAGTGGTGGGTTCCCAGGACTGGGGTTCAGAACCACTTATAATAACTGTACATGTCTAGCTAGTATTGAGTGGTCATTTTATGTCTTTATAGCATGGATGCATCTAAAGAAGACTCGTCCTTGGGAAGACTTATGTAAATGATGAAACCAGAAATACTTGCAAAATGAGAACCGTTGAAGTGAGCAGAAAACCTCACCTGTGTCTCTTTGCTGTACGAGACATTCTACCAGGGGAGGAAATCACTTACAATTATGGCGACTCAGATTGGCCATGGCGAGTCAAGGTACTATCAAGAAAATGCTAAAGAGATTAATCAGTAATTCTCACAAATCTCATAATCTTAACTCTCATTCTGATTAGTTACCATGTGATTGTGGTCTCATATTTCTCAAGCCTTTGAATAAATCATCAGCAGAATCCACTGATAAAAAGCCAGCCAGCAGTTTGGGTCTGCAGAAATCGGTAAGTCCACTTTAAAACATCTGTATCATTATATTATTGACTCTTTCAGCGTAGAGTTGTGTGTGAAAGAAATGATAGATAACGTGTAGGACAGCTAGAGGAATGAACATGAACAAGTTTTTCTGTCCTTTACAAATATTCTGATTTTGATATTCACTGGTTTCTTTTCTGACATCCAGCCCCATTGTTCAGCTTCTGTTTCTTCTCCTGAATTGGACAAGGTGAACAGCAATGGTCCATATAAGCAGTCAGGCAAAGCAATAACATCAATGAATAAAACGGTAACCATCTCATACATGCAGCAACTATCTACTGATGTTTACTGCCAGCTAGTTGAAAGTGCAGTGAGTGATTTCTGAGAAACACTATTGATATTTGAAATCGACACCCAAACAGACACACCCCTCCCTTCATTGCTCGGCCCCCAAAATAATGAACACGCAACACAGGCAACCACTAACAGCTGGCGCTCAGGTGTTCAACTCGAAAAGATCTTTATCGCTGGCAAACCATAGGATGCTTTTTAAAGGTTTGGTTTTAGTTGATTGTAGGTGCATATCCACTTCATCCAGCACACGTGTAATAGTAGTGGGAAGTTCGGATCATTTTACTGACTCAGATCTTTAAATCTCGTTCATCAAAATGAACAAATCTTTTTTCGAGTTATTTCGTTCATTTCAGCAGAATGTATTTAAAATGTTACATGTTAGCCAAATTCCCCAAACACATCAAATGTTGATCGCATTTAGAATAAGAAAAAAATTACAATGCAAGAAAAATGCCATATTATGAGAAACAGTTAATTTATTTATTTGGGTCTTCAGGCTATGCATTCTGTTAGTTTACCTCACCTCCTGATCTAAGCCATTCGATCATCCCGTGATCCTCATAAACTGAGCTTTGCAGTCTGTAGTACCAGATACAGTATTGATTAGTTCACGTTTCGAGTCTATCGACTTTGGGTTCAAGTCATTCGTGCATCACGTGACAGCCCCATATAGGCTGAGCTATGCAGTCGCTACCGGATACAGAATTGATTAGTTCATCTTTTGAGTTTTCGTGGACTTGATAGGTGAACTAATCATTTATCTTTCCGGTACTGACAGCATAGCCTCTGTGGGACTGACCGGAAGAACGAAAGACTTGGACCCGAAGTCTCGAGAGATGAACTAATCATTTCTGTTTCCAGTACAGAACCCATGGGATGTTGGGCATGTGCGGTCAGCGCAAAATGAACGAATCACTCTCTGAGACAACTCGGTAGTCCCGAGTCATATTAAAGATTCGTTCATGACGACCCGTCACTAGTGTATAAACGCTTCAAATGATACAAAATTGTATTGCCATTAGAAATGTACTTATGTACCCACACTTATGTAAAATGTACCCACAATTAAAACAAACAAACTAAAAATGACTTGGATGGTATGGAGTAAATGTAGCGCCTTACTACCAACCTCTGCTAGTTAAGTATAGTTATTGGTTCAGAGTTTAAATGTCTGACTCTGAACCAATGTAACTATTAATGTGACTATTGTCACAATTTGTATGTAAAGTTTGTATAAATGTTTGTTTAGAGTTTTTATTTTATTAATGATCTTTGCTTTGAAATGTGCAAAACATTTTTTGTTCACTCCTACACACTGTTTGTTCTTGTCTGAAATGGGTGCCACAGTTTTCAATATTGCTAATGTACATTTTATTCTTGTTTAAGCTAAATACCTCTTTATATATCTGCAGAAGCGGTTTCAATCAAGATTGGCAAAATTAAGACAACATCATGAAGATTGCTATGAACGTTTTAACAGAGCAGAAATTGAAAAGGAACACAAGATTGCTAAACAGCTAAACAGCAATCACAAAAAGTTTGTTTGGTGAGTAATATGTGAACATAATCACACTATTCTGTGATCAACGCCTCAGTCAATTAACGGTTAATTATTTTATTATTCATTTATTTTATTAATTAACAGTTTGCTTAGTCCTTTTGCTTTTAGACCTTATATTTTTATTCAAATTATATTTCAAGCTGTCACAGTCATCCTCAGTCGCATCCACATCTGATGCACCCTCTTCATCGGCACCCTGTGCTTTGTCCACCTCTATAATGGCCTCATCAACCTCATGCTCTCCTGCCCTGTCCTCATCACCGTCACCAGCTCCTGCGCCACCCATGCCACCTTCATCCTCGCCTGGGCAGCCTTCATCATCCTCGCCTGGGCAGCCTTCATCATCCTCATCCTCGCCTGGGCAGCCTTCATCATCCTCGCCTGGGCAGCCTTCATCATCCTCATCCTCGCCTGGGCAGCCTTCATCATCCTCACCTGGGCAGCCTTCATCATCCTCACCTGGGCAGCCTTCATCATCCTCACCTGGGCAGCCTTCATCATCCTCACCTGGGCAGCCTTCATCTTCATCATCCTCATCCTCGCCTGGGCAGCCTTCATCATCCTCACCTGGGCAGCCTTCATCTTCATCATCCTCATCCTCGCCTGGGCAGCCTTCATCATCCTCATCCTCCCCTGGGCAGCCTTCATCTTCATCATCCTCGCCTGGGCAGCCTTCATCATCCTCGCCTGGGCAGCCTTCATCATCCTCACCTGGGCAGCCTTCATCATCCTCACCTGGGCAGCCTTCATCATCCTCGTCCTCGCCTGGGCAGCCTTCATCTTCATCATCCTCATCCTCGCCTGGGCAGCCTTCATCATCCTCACCTGGGCAGCCTTCATCTTCATCATCCTCATCCTCGCCTGGGCAGCCTTCATCATCCTCACCTGGGCAGCCTTCATCTTCATCATCCTCATCCTCGCCTGGGCAGCCTTCATCATCCTCATCCTCCCCTGGGCAGCCTTCATCTTCATCATCCTCGCCTGGGCAGCCTTCATCTTCATCATCCTCATCCTCGCCTGGGCAGCCTTCATCATCCTCACCTGGGCAGCCTTCATCTTCATCATCCTCATCCTCGCCTGGGCAGCCTTCATCATCCTCATCCTCGCCTGGGCAGCCTTCATCTTCATCATCCTCACCTGGGCAGCCTTCATCTTCATCATCCTCACCAATCTAAAGAGACAAACACCTTGTCTGGTGATAAGACTTTTATTCAGTCAATGCCATCACCAAAGACGGAACTGCCAAAGGCGTACAACAAGAAGCAGTATTGCCTTAATTGCTCTAAGCCATATTCAAAAATGGCCAGACACCTTGAGTTTGTCCATCGCAACGAAGTGGGGGTTGTAAAGGCAATAGCATTTCCAAAACATTCCAAAGAAAGACGAGTACAGTTGAACCTCCTTAGAAAAAGGGGCAACTTTGCCCACAACACAGATGTGGTGAGACAAGGACATGGGGAGATGATTGCCTGCTACCGTCCAAAAAATAGACAAAGAGCCAAAGAATTTATTCACTGCATTTACTGCCAAGGGCTTTATAATAAGCGTAGCCTTTGGAAACATATCAAAAACTGTCCTCTGAAACCTAAAGATGATGATGCCCAGGGCAGGAAAAGAGTTTGATCTCTGTGTGCTCTAAACACACCAGTCAGCTTAGAAGTGAGCAACAGTTTCAAGAAAATAGTGTCCTTTATGAACTATGATGAAGTTTCGCGTGTAGTTCATACTGACAGATGCATCTTTACTTTGTAGTCAGACAGTGTTCCTTTCTCCATGGCCATTAGGACTTTACTCATTTTTGCCAGCTGTAGTGTTCCCTCTGGTAACCGGTAATACTGTCTGTGGATTCTGATATCGTGACCAAGGAAATCATCCAGTTGGTCTGCTTCATTCTCATTAAGGTTAAGAATTTTAGGCATGGTTGCTATGTGTTTCCTGAGCCTAGTTGATGACAGTGCTTCGGGGTTCTTTATGCCACATTCGCAAGCAGCTTTGTTGATGCACTCTCCTCCTCTGTAGACAGACATTGCTCCACATCTAGCAAACATAAAGGGATTCTCTGCTGGAACACCACAAAGCTCACGCGTTTCAACAAGAAGCTCCATAGCAGAAACCATGGAAGGCTTGAGGAGCACAGGAACCTTTCTCCCTCGTTTACCACAGATCTCAACTCTTGAGAAGTGCAGACACAGCTTCCTCTCAAACTCAGACAGACAGAAGGCAATGTCTTCGTGTAGAAGAATCCCTGCTTTTAAAAGCTGACAAAAGCATCTGGGATACCTCACCTTCTCTCCTTCGGTTGAACAGGATGACCTGGGACAGCGTGACCTTGGCTAGAGCAGCGTAGCTGTCAGCAGAAGAGCAAGATCTGAGCTTACTTAGGAGCTCATTGTGTTTCTTTTCAAGATGTGCGTGCAGGACTTTGACATCCTGAGTGAAACGAATGATCTATGGTGTGTTCCACTTGGCTTCTTTCAATGTAGTTATAGCACCAGCAGAAATGTACTCATTCCACCTTGCATGGTGTATTTTCCTGAAGTCACGGGCACACTCAGCACGCTCATGATCTCCATACGTCATGGCATTGCTCTCAACAATGCTACAGATCTTGTTTAAAGAATGCCCAAGTTTGAGAGCTAAAGAAGGAATGCGGTAGGAGTTTTTCTCTTCATCATAGCCAGATACAACTTTAACAGCTGCTATGACATGTTTGAAGTTAGTTGGTATGATGAAGTCTACCATTGTTCTCAGTGGGGTAATCTTCCTTGCTTCAAGAAGAAGTCTGCCTACTTCTCTCATCTCTTCTGTCTGATGTAATCATGTTTGGTCACATCAGACCCCATCCTGTTGAACAAGTGCTCCCCCAGCTGCTAATGGCCATGGAGAAAGGAACACTGTCTGACTACAAAGGAAAGAAACTTGATGACATTGAAATCGACCCAAATGGTATGAGTATACTTGGACTGTCTGTGTGTATCTGTTCTTTACATATTTGCAAAACAATGTATATAATCATGTCACAGATGGTAAGTATAAGCAATAAAGTGTTATTTTTTTTGTCAATGAATAATTTAGAGCAACTTGAGGCCCAAGGTGATTCCATGTCAAGTGATGAGGAGGATTACAGTGACCTATCTCAGACAACAGCACCAGCAGAGACTGATCAACCTGTTCAATCTGATCAATCTGTTTCACAGGAGGATCAAGGTAAGAAAAATCTCTTAACTACGCAAACAACAATAATCAAATAAACATGAATTAGCTCCATGCAGCAGTATCCAGCCAAATTAAAAAAAATACACATTAGTCTTGATTTGGTCTTTACTCACCAATTTAGTTGTACTGAGAATGTGTAATGAGTATTTACTTGTTTTTAACTATTTCATAGGTTCTTCAAACGCTCCAAAAAAGAAATGGGAGGACAGTGAGGTAAAAGCAGTAGAGAGACACATGATGAAGTTCATCAAGACATGCAACGTTCCTGGTAAGCAAGACTGTGAAAGATGCATTCACGCAGAGCCAGAAGCTTTGAAGCAGCGAATATGGACTGGTGTGAGAAATTATGTGCGGAACAGGATCACGACTCTTAAAAGAAAGGTGGTTTGTAGGGAGGCACAAACACTTTAACACATTTAACACACTTTGCACATTATGCTCTTTTTGTAAGAAATGGAGCTAAATTAAAAGAAATGAGGATAAAGGTATAGAAATTAAAATTGAGAGGCGCTCACGCTGTGTTTGCAAGACATTTTCATGCAATACATGTACTGCTTAATACAGCGTCTGTTTGTACAAGAATAAAGTTCAACATAAGCCTAAATACCGATGAAGTGGGGTCTACATTGTATCAGTTTTATTTGGATAAACATGACAATATAACAGCGTGACTACATGAAAGGGGATTTCATTGTTATAAAAAACAGATTTGTGAGCATTAGTGGAACTAAAGGTGTGAGAATTAACACGTAATTGTTGTGTTGCAGTGGATTCGGCCAATCGTGGATCGGTTGTGTCGTCATCAGAGCTCGTGAGTCGCTCTGGAGAAGCTGCGCTGGCTGAGTCCTCCTGCTCTCCATTCGCTCTCGCCGTGCTCTGATACCATACGTCACAGTCACGGGGCTTCGCTGTCTGAAGTCGGACACAAGTTCTAACCGGCAAGAACTGCTCAAGTCAGCCGCCGATCGGTCTGCGCAGCGCTGCATGAAGTCCAACAAGCCTAATGCTCTCCTCCCTCTTTTCATCTCTTCACATTCTCTCCTCCCTCTTTTCATCCCTCTTTACATTCTCTCCTCCCTCTTTTCATCCCTCTTTACATTCTCTCCTCCCTTTCTCTCCTCCCTATTTTCATCTCTTCACATTCTCTCCTCCCTCTTTTCATCTCTTCACATTCTCTCCTCCCTCTTTTCATCTCTTTACATTCTCATTCTCTCCTCCCTCTTTTCATCTCTTTACATTCTCTCCTCCCTCTTTTCATCTCTTTACATTCTCTCCTCCCTCTTTTCATCCCCTTTACATTCTCTCCTCCCTCTTTTCATCTCTTTACATTCTCTCCTCCCTCTTTTCATCCCCCTTCACATTCTCTCCTCCCTCTTTTCATCTCTTTACATTCTCTCCTCCCTCTTTTCATCCCTCTTCACATTCTCTCCTCCCTCTTTTCATCTCTTTACATTCTCTCCTCCCTCTTTTCATCCCTCTTTACATTCTCTCCTCCCTCTTTTCATCCCTCTTTACATCCCTCTTTACATTCTCTCCTCCCTCTTTTCATCCCTCTTTACATTCTCTCCTTCCATTCTCTCCTCCCTATTTTCATCCCTCTTTACATTCTCTCCTCCATCTTTTCATCCCTCTTTACATTCTCTCCTCCCTCTTTTCATCTCTTTACATTCTCTCCTCCCTCTTTTTATCCCTCTTTACATTCTCTCCTTCCATTCTCTCCTCCCTCTTTTCATCCCTCTTTACATTCTCTCCTCCCTCTTTTCATCTCTTTACATTCTCTCCTCCCTCTTTTCATCCCTCTTTACATTCTCTCCTTCCATTCTCTCCTCCCTCTTTTCATCCCTCTTTACATTCTCTCCTTCCATTCTCTCCTCCCTCTTTTCATCCCTCTTTACATTCTCTCCTTCCATTCTCTCCTCCCTCTTTTCATCCTTCTTTACATTCTCTCCTCCCTCTTTTCATCTCTTCACATTCTCTCCTCCCTCTTTTCATCTCCTTCCATTCTCTCCTCCCTCTTTTCATCCCTCTTTACATTCTCTCCTCCCTCTTTTCATCCCTCTTTACATTCTCTCCTCCCTCTTTTCATCTCTTTACATTCTCTCCTCCCTCTTTTCATCTCTTCACATTCTCTCCTCCCTCTTTTCATCCCTCTTTACATTCTCTCCTCCCTCTTTTCATCCCCTTTACATTCTCTCCTCCCTCTTTTCATCTCTTCACATTCTCTCCTCCCTCTTTTCATTCCTCTTTACATTCTCTTCTCCCTCTTTTCATCCCTCTTTACATTCTCTCCTCCCTCTTTTCATCCCTCCCTCTTTTCACCCCCTTTACATTCTCTCCTCCCTCTTTTCATCTCTTCACATTCTCTCCTCCCTCTTTTCATCCCTCTTTACATTCTCTTCTCCCTCTTTTCATCCCTCTTTACATTCTCTCCTCCCTCTTTTCATCCCTCTTTACATTCTCTCCTTCCATTCTCTCCTCCCTCTTTTCATCTCCTTCCATTCTCTCCTCCCTCTTTTCATCTCTTTACATTCTCTCCTCCCTCTTTTCATCTCTTTACATTCTCTTCTCCCTCTTTTCATCCCTCTTTACATTCTCTCCTCCCTCTTTTCATCCCTCTTTACATTCTCTCCTCCCTCTTTTCATCTCCTTCCATTCTCTCCTCCCTCTTTTCATCCCTCTTTACATTCTCTCCTCCCTCTTTTCATCCCTCTTTACATTCTCTCCTCCCTCTTTTCATCTCTTCACATTCTCTCCTCCCTCTTTTCATCTCCTTCCATTCTCTCCTCCCTCTTTTCATCTCTTCACATTCTCTCCTCCCTCTTTTCATCTCCTTCCATTCTCTCCTCCCTCTTTTCATCTCTTTACATTCTCTTCTCCCTCTTTTCATCCCTCTTTACATTCTCTCCTCCCTCTTTTCATCCCTCTTTACATTCTCTCCTCCCTCTTTTCATCTCCTTCCATTCTCTCCTCCCTCTTTTCATCCCTCTTTACATTCTCTCCTCCCTCTTTTCATCCCTCTTTACATTCTCTCCTCCCTCTTTTCATCTCTTCACATTCTCTCCTCCCTCTTTTCATCTCCTTCCATTCTCTCCTCCCTCTTTTCATCTCTTCACATTCTCTCCTCCCTCTTTTCATCTCCTTCCATTCTCTCCTCCCTCTTTTCATCTCTTTACATTCTCTCCTCCCTCTTTTCATCCCTCTTTACATTCTCTCCTCCCTCTTTTCATCTCTTTACATTCTCTCCTCCCTCTTTTCATCTCTTTACATTCTCTCCTCCCTCTTTTCATCCCTCTTTACATTCTCTCCTCCCTCTTTTCATCTCCTTCCATTCTCTCCCTCTTTTCATCCCTCTTTCCATTCTCTCCTCCCTCTTTTCATCTCTTTCCATTCTCTCCTCCCTCTTTTCATCCCCTTTACATTCTCTCCTCCCTCTTTTCATCCCCTTTACATTCTCTCTTTACATTCTCTCCTCCCTCTTTTCATCTCTTTACATTCTCTCCTCCCTCTTTTCATCCCCTTTACATTAGGCTTGTTGGACTTCATGCAGCGCTGCGCAGACCGATCAGCGGCTGACTTGAGCAGTTCTTGCCGTTTAGAACTTGTGTCCGACTTCAGACAGCGAAGCCCCGTGACTGTGACGTATGGTATCAGAGCACGGCGAGAGCGAATGGAGAGCAGGAGGACTCAGCCAGCGCAGCTTCTCCAGAGCGACTCACGAGCTCTGATGACGACACAACCGATCCATGATTGGCCGAATCCACTGCAACACAACAATTACGTGTTAATTCTCACACCTTTAGTTCCACTAATGCTCACAAATCTGTTTTTTATAACGCTGTTATAATTGTCATGTTTATCCAAATAAAACTGATACAATGTAGACCCCACTTCATCGGTATTTAGGCTTATGTTGAACTTTATTCTTGTACAAACAGACGCTGTATTAAGCAGTACATGTATTGCATGAAAATGTCTCTGAAATATTTGTGTATTTGGCAAATAATGCATTTATTTCACTTCAGCTGTGGTAAAGTATGCAAACACAGCGTGAGCGTCACTACAGGAAGCAGAAAGTGTCCGACTCGCGTCTCTGTTTTCGGCTGCACACTGCAACTCTCACCGATCAGTTACATCCAGCCACAGCCCATGTCCAACACAGCTAATGTAAAGGGTGAA
>NC_139985.1:29640790-29690790 GCF_963993115.1 Abramis brama
CTGAATATCAACATCACATCATATTACAATATGCAGATATATTAATGATATTTACAGACATGAGAGCAGTTTTTATTCCACAGTAAACTAAACACAGATCCATCATTGAGCTTGTAGCTTTAATAGCATTAAACTGGTTATGAAAACAAGTTAATAATGCAGTAATTGTGTCTGCATTATTCATAATCATAAGATCTATTAAATCATGCAGACAACATATTCTTATTGAAATTCATCATTTAATATACAGACTACACAATAATAGGCTAAGTTATCACTCAAACTACAGACAATAAATATGAATATTCCATGAAGTAAAGCCAACAAGTATAAAGAGACAATTGGTGAAAATGGCATGAATTCTGGTAAATATAAAGACAGAAACACGTTTAGAATATAATATCTCTTCAGTCCGGCAGGGGGCGCTAATGCAGAGTCGAGCTGAACGCCGACAGCCAATCAGAAGAAGAAGAAGAGGATGCGTGACGTGTGCGCAGACTGCGCACGCGCCAACCGCGGCGGGTAAAATGAAACTGTTAGCAACCAACCGACAGCCCTTAGCAACCGCAGCTTCGGCGTTACCCTGAACAATAGAGCCGCACATTATCTTCAGGACTAGGCTGTTTATTACATGTTCATCTCGAATTATTGTGTAAATTCTATATAATAGTTATCCTATGCGGGAGCTGACAGGAGTAATACACAACAGACTGAGGATGAGTTCTGTGCTGGTGAGTGCGGTTATTAATAATATCATTATTATATAACGTTATTGCAGTTATTCTTCTTATTATTATTATATAGCTGCTAGTGCAGTTATTAACCCTTCTGCGTCCTTATGGACATTTATGTCTTTTACAGTTTTTTTTATTATTATCATTTTGCCTGTGTTAATGTCAAACATACATTTCGCCAAAAGTGTGTATTTTTATTTCACCGTGTGAGAGAGAGTGAGTGTGTGTGTGTGTGAGTGAGAGTGTGTGTGTGTGTGTGTGTGTGAGAGAGAGTGTGTGTGTGTGAGAGAGAGAGAGAGAGAGAGAGAGAGTGTGTGTGTGTGTGTAAGAGAGAGAGAGTGAGAGAGAGAGAGAGTGTGAGATTGTGAGTGTGTGTGTGATTTTTATACAAAAACAGCTTTTTTATGTAAAATTCACTTTATAAAAGACCCAATTTCTAAATTTCATTTATGGAGATAACATGGATAATTTGACATGGTTTAGTGTACAATGTTTGCCCATATTTTGGAAAATGTAGTTTTAAAAGTAAAAAAGATATCTTTTCACAAGTTTTTCCAGTTGGATTCATATCCAAATATTATGAGATCACAATTATAACAATAAAAATTACTTTTTTTTGTCAAAGTTTAGCCTTTTTTGTACTGAAATTATATATTTTTTCAATAATGTTACATTATGATTAGAATCAAACCTGAAAAAGATAAAAGTTGAGTTTTTAGAGTTTATCATTTATTTCAATCTTCTTTTTTTTCATATAACTGTACAAATGTAATCTACACTTCAGTTACTAACTAACAGAACATACACAGTTATATTAGGCTATATATTGAGCACAAATACATGACATGAACATCAAAATTCAATGAACTGAACAGCAAATAAAGCAGTAACTTTTGTCTCTCTCTCTCTCTCTCTCTCTCTCTCTCTCTGTGTGTGTGAGAGCACGATAATTTTGCATTGTGAATGTTTTTAGCATTGTTAGAAGTGTGCCACTTCAGTCTATGTGTGTTCTGCGTTGTTTCTTTGCGGGTCTCCAGAGACCCCGAAGACCACGAGTGTGACTATTTCTTTCACGCTAACATAAAAACAGATATCAATATAGCTGCGAGCAGCGATGACGGGCCCAAGCTCGTTAGTTACCCTAAAGGCACCGGGGTGGCGGTGCCACCGGCTTGGGCCCGTCATCGCTGCTCGCAGCTATATATATATATATACCTTTATTTAAACAGGAAAAGTCCCATTGAGACACAGTCTCTTTTACAAGGGAGTCCTGTATAGCACAATTTTCAACCATGAGCTGAAAAACAATACATTACATAAATTAAATACAATACAGATTTACACAAAAGTTTACAAAATATTTACATAGGGAAAAAAATGCAATGAGTTTAAAATATATAAACAAACAAAAGAAGGACTAAAAGTTGAGCTCTACCTACCATTAATTACAAGTGCACATGTCCGTCATCATGTCAGATTATCTTTTTTTAAAAGCAGCTAAGGAAATTAGCGCACCAATCTTTAGCCTAGACTGGAGTTCGTTCCAGGACGAAGGGCCATAGTAAGACAGACTCCTCTTTCCTACTTCTGTCCTCATTCTTGGTACCTTACAAAGTAGTCTGTCACTAGATCTTAAATGATATGTACTTTGCATATGAACAAAATTTAAACAGATATAAGAAGGCAAAAGACCTAAAATAGCTTTATAAATAAAAATGTGCCAATGTAGCATTCTGCGCACTTTGAGTGACGGCCAATTTACCCTACTATATAAGATGCAGTGATGTGTCTGATAGCCAGCATTAGTGATGAACCTGAAAGCTGCATGATAAAGAGGGTCAAGCACTGACAAAGTAGAAGGACAAGCACATTGATAAACGATATCACCATAATCTAACAGGACAGGAATAATCCTGCAACCAATTTTTTCTGTGTAGTCCTAAAAAAGCAAGATTTCAATCTAAAAATGCCAGAGTGAATTTAAGTTTTTTAACAAGAGCTTCAATATGTTTTTTAAAAGTAAAACCTTTGTCCAGCCAGATACCCAAGTATTTATAAGTATCAACAAGTTTAATGGCTTCATCTCGCAATGTATTAATAGCAAGAACTGGGACTTTAGTATTTATAGGAGCAAATATCATCGCCTTTGTCTTTTTTGCATTTAAAAGTAGCTTCAAATCAAACAGGGCAGATTGTAATGAGGCAAAATCTAACTGCAAATTTGCACAGGCAGTCTCAGGTGTTGGGGCACAAGAATACATAATTGTATCATCGGCATACAAATGATACTATATATATATATATATATATATATATATAAATTTTAAGGGACAAGACACAGAGAATTTTACTTGCCTGACCTGATTAGAACAATGAAAAAAATAAAATAAAAAAATTACTAGGGAATCACTAAAACGAGAGAATTATTCAGATTTTATGATACACTAAAAATATTCCACAACAAATCCTTTAAATTTAATGATATTCAGAACAGAACAAGAATAAAAAAATAACTAAACAAGCCAAAACGAAATAAAATAAAAAATAAAAACGAAAGTAAGCAGTGTTGGGCTCACGTAACTCTCTCATTAGAATTTTTTTCAACATTTGTGATGTATTTGGATGCTAAACTATTCTTTATCATAGGCTTTGTACTTCACTCTCATCCTCTTCACACGCGCAAAAATGTGCTTGGAAACATCACAGTGGAGAATTGCTTACTGTGAATGGGACAAATTGTACTACTGACTATTTAAACATTATCAATGTCTGTGCGGACGTCCATATTTTACTTTCGCTTTTAAGTTAGCGATTCAAAAGCCCCCAGCGCTGTCACACGTCGATTAACCGGTGGGAAAATATTCCCACAGTCACATCCCTAATATAAATACTATAGGCCTACCTGATTTTGAACACAAGAGGGCAGTATAGCACTATGAATGACATGATTCATTTATTTTTTGGACTAAAAAAACATTCTGGCTGTTTTTAAACTTAACTTAACTTAAACATAATTCTTAATTAAAAAAAAAAGAATAAAATGGGTTTAGTTCTGATATTTGTATAATTTTAGAAATAAATGGTGTATAATTACATTTTTAGAAGATATGAGGCTTTTAGTGTTTCCTTTTTTGACATTACTTTAATCCCTCGCCATAGCAAAACCTTTGAGATAGCCTATTTATTATCCGTTCACAATATAGCATCTTTAATGTATTTTCATCATGTTGAAAAAGTTTGGTGGGAATAAAATAAACCACTTAAGAGGAGTGGGTAAAAATGCAGAGGCTGATTTTGCAAATAAATCCACATTCAAACCAAAATATCTGACTTCCTGTTGGTCGGAGCTAATGACTGTAAATTAGAAAGTTGTCCGGCTTGATGAGAACAATATATGTACCGAGTTTTGTGACTCTAGGTAAAACTAAGCCCCCATTTTTGACTAAAGGTGGCACTACTGAGCCCCTCACCATGCCCGTTTCTGAAACTTTGCACATGTCTACTGGCTAATAAATGTGATGTGTCTGTTGGGTTTCATGCAATTTCATGCATGATAAGAGTCTCAAAAGCATCTGAAAAGAATATTAAAGTTTGATGCGTTGCCATGGCAACAGTATCTAAGATATCAAGAATCCTTTCACAGGTCTACATCTGCCTTGTGTTTACATTATACACATAAAGTTTGAAGCAAATCGGGTAAAAATAAGAGGGTGATTTCAAAGCATTTTGAAAGTGACACACTTCCTGCTGCCAGTTGGTGGCGCTATAACTTTGACTCACAATAGTCACATCAATGCCGACCTCTTACAACGAACACACTGCTGAAGTTTCATCAAGATCAGTTAATGTATGCTGAAGTTATAACATACTTCCTGTTTCTCTTTTCTCGCCGTAAATTCGTTTCTTCGCCATGGCCAAACCTTTTGAGATATCAAAAATCTGTCCGCAATTTAGCATCCTCAATGTCTTGACTTTATGCACACCGAGTTTGGTGGGGATCGGATGAATTCTCTAGGAGGAGTATTTCAAATTACACAGCAAGCGTTTTCCAAACAACCCATAATAGCCGATTTCCTGTTGGACGGAGCTAATAACATAGAGTGCGGAAGTTGCTCGGCCCGATGAGATCTATGTACTGAGTTTCATATTAATTCATGCAAGCGTGTTTGATATATGGACCAAGTTTTCGGACCCCGTTCAAGGGGGGCGCTGTTGAGCCCCCCTGCCAGCGTCAGCCGGGCCCTGATGGCTGTGGGTTCTGACCTGTGTGCAAAGTTTCAAGAGTTTTTGAGCATGTTAAGGGCCCCAAAAGTGCCCGAAAGTTCATTCAGTATCATTCGCCCTTTCAGGGCTTGGGCCCTAATTACAATTACATTTTTTTTGTAGATCTGGAAAGGGTTGAGAGCCGTACAAAGTTTCATGCCATTTGGACAAAGAGACATTTTAAAAAAAATTCAGCAAAAGTAATTTGCGGGTGAAAGAGACCCTGAAGAACACCAGATGAGATCAGACTTCAGTCTGTGATAAAGCTTTAACATTTTCATGACAGATTTTTGTCATGGACGTTTGTGTGGGACAGTTCAGTTTCTCTCAGTTACTCTCAGTTACTTTCTCAGTTACTCTGTTACTTTCAGTTACTCTCTCAGAACTCTCTCAGTTACTCTCAGTTATTCTCAGTTACTCTGTTACTTTCTCAGTTACTCTCAGTTTCTCTCAGTTACTCTGTTACTCTGTTACTCTCAGTTTCTCTCAGTTACTCTCAGTTACTCTCTCAGTTACTCTGTTACTCTCAGTTACTCTCAGTTACTCTCAGTTTCTCTCAGTTACTCTGTTACTCTCTGTTTCTCTCAGTTTCTCTCAGTTACTCTGTTACTCTCTGTTACTCTCTGTTACTCTCAGTTACTCTCAGTTACTCTCAGTTACTCTCAGTTACTCTGTTTCTCTCTGTTTCTCTCAGTTTCTCTCAGTTACTCTGTTACTCTCTGTTACTCTCAGTTTCTCTCACTTACTCAGTTTCTCTCAGTTATTCTCAGTTACTCAGTTACTCTCTCAGTTACTCAGGTACTCTCTCAGTTCCTCTCAGTTACTCTGTTCCTCTCAGTTCCTCTCAGTTCCTCTCAGTTTCTCTCAGTTACTCTCAGTTACTCTCAGTTATTCTGTTACTCTCAGTTACTCTCAGTTTCTCTCAGTTACTCTCAGTTTCTCTCTGTTTCTCTCAGTTTCTCTCAGTTACTCTCAGTTACTCTCAGTTATTCTGTTACTCTCAGTTACTCTCAGTTTCTCTCAGTTCCTCTCTGTTACTCTCAGTTTCTCTCTGTTTCTCTCTGTTTCTCTCTGTTTCTCTCTGTTACTCTCAGTTTCTCTCAGTTTCTCTCAGTTACTCTCAGTTCCTCTCAGTTCCTCTCAGTTTCTCTCAGTTAGTCTCAGTTAGTCTCAGTTACTCAGTTACTCTCAGTTTCTCTCAGTTACTCTGTTACTCTGTTACTCTGTTACTCTCAGTTTCTCTCAGTTACTCTCAGTTACTCTCTCAGTTACTCTGTTACTCTCAGTTACTCTCAGTTACTCTCAGTTTCTCTCAGTTACTCTGTTACTCTCAGTTTCTCTCAGTTACTCTGTTACTCTCTGTTACTCTCTGTTTCTCTCAGTTTCTCTCAGTTACTCTGTTACTCTCTGTTACTCTCTGTTACTCTCTGTTACTCTCAGTTTCTCTCAGTTACTCTGTTCCTCTCAGTTCCTCTCAGTTCCTCTCAGTTTCTCTCAGTTACTCTCAGTTACTCTCAGTTATTCTGTTACTCTCAGTTTCTCTGTTTCTCTCAGTTTCTCTCAGTTTCTCTCAGTTACTCTCAGTTATTCTGTTACTCTCAGTTACTCTCAGTTACTCTCAGTTTCTCTCAGTTCCTCTCTGTTACTCTCAGTTTCTCTCTGTTTCTCTCTGTTTCTCTCTGTTACTCTCTGTTACTCTCTGTTACTCTCTGTTACTCTCAGTTCCTCTCAGTTCCTCTCAGTTTCTCTCAGTTTCTCTCAGTTTCTCTCAGTTACTCTCAGTTACTCTCAGTTACTCTCTGTTTCTCTCTGTTTCTCTCTGTTTCTCTCAGTTTCTCTCAGTTTCTCTCTGTTACTCTCTCAGTTACTCTGTTCCTCTCGGTTCCTCTCGGTTCCTCTCGGTTTCTCTCGGTTACTCTCTGTTACTCTCAGTTTCTCTCTGTTACTCTCTGTTACTCTCTGTTACTCTCTGTTTCTCTCAGTTCCTCTCAGTTTCTCTCAGTTCCTCTCAGTTCCTCTCAGTTCCTCTCTGTTATGGCGCTTTTCCACTGCATGGTACGGCTCGGTTCGGCTCGGTACGGTTCGACTCGGCGCGGAACGGTTCGGCTCGCTTCGCTTTTCCACTGCGTGGTACGACTCGACTCGGTACGGCACGGTTCGGTTCGCTTTAGCTCGGTTGCTTTTCCACTGCAGTTAGTACCGCTTCAAAGTGGGTGGGACTGATCGTTATAGTTGCCGTCTCTACTGCCATGATATCATCATATTAAATGCGAATTTTTCATTCCGTGTTTCCCCATCCACTCCTCGGCAACCAACGAGAGGAACGTCTGCACCTCGTCCACTGACCACGATTCAGACATTTCTTTTTTTGAAGTTTATACTCTTTTTTTTCTTTTTTTTTTATTCTTTTTTTTTTTAAAGCAAATACTTTTAAAACAGGCGCTACAGCGTTGGCTGTTGTCTACTGGCTATTTAAATCTAGCGGACGCTGGTAGTGATGATTCTGTCTGACCAATCAGTGATCTGCAGTGTTTTCACGTCACATTTTAGTATCGGTACGGTACGCTTGGAACCTCAACAGAGGTGGTACCATTTAAAGCGAGCTGAAGCGAGCCGTACCGTACCGTACCATGCAGTGGAAATGCGCCATAAGTGAGCCGTACCGAACCGAGCCGTACCGTACCATGCAGTGGAAAAGCGCCAAAGCGTGCCGTACCGAACCGAGCCGTACCGTACCATGCAGTGGAAAAGCGCCATTACTCTCAGTTTCTCTCTGTTTCTCTCAGTTTCTCTCTGTTACTCTCTGTTACTCTCTCAGTTACTCTCAGTTTCTCTGTTTCTCTCAGCTTCTCTCAGTTACTCTCAGTTTCTCTCAGTTACTCTCAGTTACTCTCAGTTTCTCTCAGTTACTCTCAGTTTCTCTCAGTTTCTCTCTGTTACTCTCTGTTACTCTCAGTTACTCTCAGTTTCTCTCAGTTTCTCTCAGTTTCTCTCAGTTACTCTCAGTTTCTCAGTTACTCTCAGTTTCTCTCAGTTTCTCTCAGTTACTCTCAGTTTCTCTCTGTTACTCTCAGTTTCTCTCTGTTTCTCTCTGTTTCTCTCAGTTTCTCTCTGTTACTCTCTGTTACTCTCTCAGTTACTCTCAGTTTCTCTGTTTCTCTCAGCTTCTCTCAGTTTCTCTCAGTTACTCTCAGTTACTCTCAGTTACTCTCAGTTTCTCTCAGTTACTCTCAGTTTCTCTCAGTTTCTCTCAGTTACTCTCTGTTACTCTCAGTTACTCTCAGTTTCTCTCAGTTTCTCTCAGTTACTCTCAGTTTCTCTCAGTTACTCTCAGTTACTCTCAGTTTCTCAGTTACTCTCAGTTTCTCTCAGTTTCTCTCAGTTACTCTCAGTTTCTCTCTGTTACTCTCAGTTTCTCTCTGTTTCTCTCTGTTTCTCTCAGTTTCTCTCAGTTACTCTCAGTTACTCTCAGTTACTCTCAGTTACTCTCTGTTACTCTCTGTTACTCTCAGTTTCTCTCAGTTCCTCTCAGTTCCTCTCAGTTTCTCAGTTTCTCAGTTTCTCAGTTCCTCTCAGTTTCTCTCAGTTTCTCTCTGTTCCTCTCTGTTCCTCTCAGTTCCTCTCAGTTACTCTCAGTTACTCTCTGTTCCTCTCAGTTCCTCTCAGTTTCTCTCTGTTCCTCTCAGTTACTCTCTGTTCCTCTCAGTTCCTCTCAGTTCCTCTCAGTTACTCTCAGTTACTCTCAGTTACTCTCCCTCACGTCGGCCGTCCTCCATAGACTGCAATGTTATTACCACTTTCAAGGCCCAGAAACATGGTTAAAATAGTCCATGTGACTCCGCTGGCTCAACCTTAATGCTATGAAGCGACGAGAATACTTTCTGTGCGCGAAAACACCCCAAAAATAACAACTTTATTCAACAATCTCTTCTTCCGTGTGAGTCTCTAACGCTGATGATGATGTTGTAAACGCAGTGAAACATTTCCTGGGTCGAACGCTGGCTCACTATTGGCCGGATCCTGCGTCACGTGACCAGCATCAGAGACTCACATGGAAGAGGAGAAACTGTTGAATAAAGTCATTATTTTTGTTAGTTGTTTGCACACAAATAGAATTGTGTTGATGTTTCTGTGATTGTGTTTCAGGAAGACCCGACGCTGGAGCGGCACTTTAAGGGTCACAGAGATGATGTCACGAGCCTGGACTTCAGTACCAGCACCAAGCAGATCGGTACACACACACACACACACACTACAGGAACACACACACTACAGAAACACACACTACAGAAACACACTCATTCTTGTACATCTATCTTTATGAGGACATTCATTTACACAATGCAATCTCTAGCCGCTTACCCTAACCTTACCCATCACAGCTAAGTGCCTAACCCGACCCCTGACCCTAAACCGACCCTTAACCTCATTATAACCTTATCCCTAAAACCAAGTCTTGACCCTCAAACACTTTAAAGGCTCTCAGAAACTGAGGACCGGCCAAAATGTCCTTTACTCTCTTTGTCCTCACTCCAATGGTCTCAAACTGGTCCTCACAAAGATAGTTGTACAAGTACACACACTCACACACACACACACTCTCTCTCTCTCTCTCTCTCTCTCTCTCTCTCTCTCTCATACACACACTACAGGAACACACACACACTTCTCACACACTACAGGAACACAAACACACTTACTACAGGAACACACACTACAGGGCACGAGAACACACACACTGGAGTAAAGACGACACACTACAGGGCACGAGAACACACACACTGGAGTAAAGACGACACACACTACAGGGCACAGTATGAGTAATAAGAACCAATACGCAGTAAGGACAGTAAAAATAAGAAAAAGTTTCTCAAAATCAAGACGATTAAGCCCAAATCAAGACGATTAATACCAGGTTTAAACTTCTGCAGTATAGGTGGATTACAACTCCAGAATTACTACATCAATTTAATCCCAACATTCCCAATCAATGAATAAAATGCAACCTAGAAATAGGAACTTTATATCATTGCTTAAGGAAGTGTCCCCTAGTTCAACTCTTCCTGGAAAAGGTTTTAGACTTTTCATCACTGGTTGTAAAACAAAATGTCCTCAAATATCCTAAACTTTGTATATTAAATATTTTCCCTGTAACTTGAACTTTAACTAGCTCTGGTAAGAAAATGTTGATCTTCTGCTTATTACAAGCAAAACCTGTAGTCGCTCGCGATTGGAAAAACGCAGAACGCCATAATTTTAAACAATGGTAACAGGAATTGTCTCATTGTTTGGCTTTGGAAAAACTCATATTACTAAGGGAAAACCTGAAAAGTTTTTTCAAAGTATGGAATCCCTTTATAGGATTTTTGAAGGAAGCTGAACCAAATATTTTATTGTCTGTAACCTGGCTGATCATCACCACATCATGATATTAATGATTTCTACCACTGTTTTGTTTAGTAGCTGTTTGTAGTTTTTTTTTCTTTTTTTTTCTGTTTCTAAATTGAATAAAGACAGTGTTTAAAGAGTTTTTTTTAAAAAGGATGTAGTGCAGATAATGGTAGAGAGTCAATGCTTATCGATGTTCAGTCACAGTGACGTCCATATATACAGTTATAATATAGTACAGGTTATGTGGTTGATAGGTAAAAGAAATACCTGGATAAAATACTGATGCTTTCTTGTAATTGCAGGTGGTGGCAGGAGTTAAAGTCACCATGAAATCACAATTGACAATTCTTTTTTAAAAATGGAATATTGCAATGTTTATTCTAAATGCATAGAGTGGAGCGAGAGTACCTGACACCTGGGGCCGGTTTCACAAAGCTATTTTAGACCGGTCTATAGTGTTAGACTAGTCTAAAATTTGCTCATAGACTAGTCTAATGCAAGTTAGACTGTTTCACAAAAATAAAGACTGACTTAATTTAGACCAAAAAAATTAGACACCTTACCCCCAGGCTAACTTAGGTTTAAGACTCTATGTTACCTTGGCAACCAGCAGTAACAATCAGTTACATTACAGACAGCCAGAAGAAAAGGGAAAATGGCTCATAATTTAAACATTTCTTCTTGTTACTACATTCCCAAGTAAAATGTCCTTGTAACTGTTAGGGCCGTTACATAGTCAACGCGAGCAACGATCGAGGCGCTCCCTTTCATAGTCTAAACAGTGGACGCAAGCGTCACGGGCGATGCGTGAAATGCAATACACCGCTCACGCAACAGGGAGTAGTAGAGTCATAGTGGAGTCATAGCTCTGAACGCCCGTCTATTTCGCTTCAAACGCTCGCTTTGGACGCGCGAATGGATTCAAAATGTTCAAGCGTCGAACTAGACGCGATAGACGTGGATTTGACGCTCTATTTGCGTTTGGTGTGAACGCAGCATAATAGGCTGCGATGTCAAGATTGCAATGCTGGAATGTGTGTGTGTGTTTCAGAGAGAGAGAGGCACTGGCACGATCGAACAGTGGAAACATAAAAACATACTCCGTCATTTATACTCCTCCAACAAACACATATTTTCCGCTGGGGTACACTGCACTGAGCGGTTGAATGCGCTTACTCGATCCGCCATGTTTTTTGTTTTGAAAAGTGTCTTATTTTACCCAGAATGCATTGCAGTGTAGTCCTACTTAAGATAGTCAGAGTCTTAAGTGCTTTGTGCAACGATCTGATTTAGATGTCTATCTGAAGTCTGACTATCTACTATATCTAAGCCATAGTCAAAGTCTATCTTTGTGAAACCGGCCCCTGGTCTCACACACTCTACACACACACTGCTCATAGAGGGCAGGGCAACCTATCACTCACAGGAGATCCACCAATAGCAAACCACAACCATCCAATCAATTCCACACGAACACAATCAAGCCCCGCCCACATTTGTTCTTGTGGCAGCACAGCGCAGTTTCTCTTTCATGCTGAGTTTAACTGGTCTCCACTGTTTCTCTCAGCCTCATGTGAGTGTGTGTTTGTGTGGGTGTGTGTGTTCCTCTCAGCCTCGGGCTCCATGGACGCGTGTGTGATGATCTGGAACATGAAGCCTCAGACGAGGGCCTACAGATTTGTGGGACACAAGGATGCGGTGACGAGTGTTGAATTCTCTCCCTCTGGTCATCTTCTGGCCTCAGCCTCCCGAGACAAGACGGTGCGCCTCTGGGTGCCCAGCGTGTGAGTGTCAATATATCTCAACATAATCTCAATATAATCTCAATATACCCTCCGGTCATCTTCTGGCCTCAGCCTCACGAGACAAGACGGTGCGCCTCTGGGTGCCCAGCGTGTGAGTGTCAATATATCTCAACATAATCTCAATATAATCTCAATATACCCTCCGGTCATCTTCTGGCCTCAGCCTCACGAGACAAGACGGTGCGCCTCTGGGTGCCCAGTGTGTGAGTCTCAATATATCTCAATATAATCTCAGTATAATCTCAATATAATCTCAATATAATCTCAGTATAATCTCAGAATATCTCAATATAATCTCAATATACCCTCCACTCATCTGCTGGCCTCAGCCTCCCGAGACAAGACGGTCCGGCTCTGGGTGCGCAGCGTGTGAGTCTCAATATAATCTCAATATATCTCAATATAATCTCAGTATATTTCAATATAATCTCAATATACCCTCCACTCATCTGCTGGCCTCAGCCTCCCGAGACAAGACAGTGCGCCTCCGGGTGCCCAGCGTGTGAGTCTCAATATATCTCAATATAATCTCAATATACCCTCCACTCATCTGCTGCCCTCAGCCTCCCGAGACAAGACGGTGCGGCTCTTGGTGCCCAGTGTGTGAGTCTCAATATATCTCTATATAATCTCAATATAATCTCAAGAAACCTCAATATAATCTAAATTTCCCCTTCGGTCATCTGCTGGGCTCAGTATATCTCAATATATCTCTATATAATCTCAATATAATCTCAATATATCTCAGTATAATCTACATATATACTCCACTCATCTAATGACCTCAGCCTCCCGAGACAAGACGGTGCGCCTCTGGGTGCCCAGCGTGTGAGTTTCAATATATCTAAATATAGCTCAATATAATCTCAATATTATCTCAATATACCCTCCGGTCATCTGCTGGCCTCAGCCTCCTGAGACAAGACGGTGCGGCTCTGGGTACCCAACGTGTGAGTCTCAATATATCTCTATATAATCTCAAAACATCTCAATATATCTCAATATAATCTCAATATAATCTCAATATATCTCAATACAATCTCAATAGTATCTCAATATATCTCAATATAATCTCAATAGTATCTCAATATAATCTCAATATTAGATATACAGCTCCATCTGCAGATTGTTGAATTTGCACACAGCTGATACTTATTGTGTTACTCAATAAATATTCTTTCATGACATTTAATATTTTGACTTTCATCACTATTTATGTCTTTATTCAAAGTAAATATTAACAAAATCAAACGTTTTAGCAGAGTAAGTTTCTAAAATTTGGCTGATTTGACACTGAATGACCGAATTACATTTATCACATCCTACCCATGATCCAGTATGTTCATGTCAGCAGACAAAAAGACTATTAATAATGTCAAATCTGTCTGGAGAGTTTTTTGAAGCTGAAGTCTGTTTTCAGACAGGTTTCCTGAAAGTGTCAGAGAGTCCCGTCTAGGGGGGGGCATTTTTCAGGAATATTGTATTCGAATATTCGTTTATTTCGTTATTATTCAGTAGTTTCTCTGAATCCTGCTGGGCTGGACTGAATCATGTAGTGCGTGTGCCTCAAACATGCGCATGTCTGGTCTTTGCACACGTTTAGTTTCCTGTTCTAGTTTCATGGCGTTTCCGCACGAGTCCCTGTAATGTTTAGATTACACGGATGATCTTTATGAGGCTCATATGCTCTTCAAGCCTTCTGTTCTACCAGTGACTAATGCTCCCATAAGCCTCTTCTCAGCCGGTGAGATGTGCATGTGGGCGTTGGGACAGAAATAACTGATAATAATCATGTTGTCTGAGTCTCATCATCTGTCCGATGCTTTACACTGAGATCCGCCTCCAGATAAACTGGAGATCTGGACCAGATCTGAAGCTTATCTTGAGCTCCTTATTTAATATCACAACAGTTTTCATGAGTAACATGAGCTTATTTCATTAATTCCCTAGACAATCTCAAATGTATCTTTTGTAACATTATAAATGTCTTTTAATGTCACTTTTGATCAGTTAAATGCGTCCTTGATGAATACAAACAATCTTAGCCCAGACTTTTGAATGTTAGTGTGTTTTGATATATTAATCAAAAGCTAATAGACATTGGGAAACCGAAGAAAGCTTTTTTATAGAAGGAAGACTATAAGAAGTGTGTGTGTTTAGATGTGATGTGTGTGTGTTGTGTTCAGGAAAGGCGAGTCCACGGTGTTCAGGGCCCATACAGGAACGGTGCGCAGCGTGAGCTTCTCCAGTGATGGTCAGACACTCGTCACCGCATCTGATGACAAGAGCATCAAAGTCTGGACCGTCCATCGCCAGAAGTTCCTCTTCTCCCTCAACCAGCACATCAACTGGGTGCGCTGCGCCAGGTACTGTTCACTAATCACTGTTCACTGTGTGTGAACCACATTCAGCTAACCCTAACCCATCTCATTTATACTACTACAATTATATCTAACCAAACTGTCTGACTGGAAAAAATATGATTTGTGTGTCTTAAAATGAGAGTCACGCCACAAAAAGCTTTTTTATATTGTTTTTAGACAAATTATCACTGGCGAAATGTTACAGTAAGGTCTCGTGATCTTGTATTAGGTAAATTATTATTATTATTATTCTGGCGTGATCTGGCGTGTTCTGACGTGATGTGCCGTGTTTTGACGTGATCTGGCGTGTTCTGGCATGATCTGACGTGATCTGGCGTGTTCTGGCGTGTTCTGACGTGATCTGGCGTGTTCTTACGTGTTCTGGCGTGTTCTGGCGTATTCTGCCGTATTCTGGCGTGTTCTGACGTGATCTGGCGTGATCTAGCGTATTCTTGCGTGTTCTGGCGTATTCTTGCGTGTTCTGGCGTGTTCTGATGTGATCTGGCGTGTTCAGGCGTGATCTGGCGTGTTCTGACGTGATCTGGCAAGTTCTGGAGTATTCTGACGTGATCTGGCATGTTCTGACATGATCTGGTGTTCTGACGTGTTCTGGCATGTTCTGGCGTATTCTGGCGTGTTCTGGCATATTCTGGCGTGATCTGGCGTGTTCTGGCGTATTCTTGCGTGTTCTGGCGTATTCTTGCGTGTTCTGGCGTGTTCTGACGTGATCTGGCATGTTCTGATGTGATCTGGCGTGTTCAGGCGTGATCTGGCGTGTTCTGACGTGATCTGGCATGTTCTGGAGTATTCTGACGTGATCTGGCATGTTCTGACGTGATCTGGGGTGATCTGGCGTGTTCTGACGTGATCTGGCATGTTCTGGCATGTTCTGACGTGATCTGGCATGTTCTGACGTGATCTGGCGTGTTCTGACACCAGATCTGGCGTGTTCTGGCGTGATCTGGCGTGTTCTGACATGATCTGGCATGTTCTGGCGTGTTCTGACGTATCTGGCATGTTCTGGTGTATTTTTGCGTGATCTGGCGTGTTCTGACGTGATCTGGCATGTTCTGACGTGATCTGGCGTGTTCTGACGTGATCTGGCATGTTCTGGCATGTTCTGACGTGATCTGGCGTGTTCTGACGTGAACTGGCATGTTCTGGCGTGTTCTGACGTGATCTGGCGTGATCTGGCGTGTTCTGACGGTATCTGGCGTGTTCTGACGTGAACTGGCATGTTCTGGCGTGTTCTGACGTGATCTGGCGTGTTCTGACGTGATCTGACGTGTTCTGACGTGTTATGGCATGTTCTGGCGTATTCTGGCGTGTTCTGACGTGATCTGGCATGTTCTGGCGTGTTCTGACGTGATCTGGCATGTTCTGGCATGTTCTGACGTGATCTGGCGTGATCTGGTGTGTTCTGACGTGATCTGGCATGTTCTGGCGTGTTCTGACGTGATCTGGTGTGTTCTGACGTGATCTGGCATGTTCTGGCGTGTTCTGACGTGATCTGGTGTGTTCTGACGTGATCTGGCATGTTCTGGCGTGTTCTGACGTGATCTGGCATGTTCTGGCGTGTTCTGACGTGATCTGGCGTGTTCTGACGTGATCTGGCATGTTCTGGCGTGTTCTGACGTGATCTGGCGTGATCTGGCGTGTTCTGGCGTGTTCTGACGTGATCTTATGGCAAGCCAAGTGGTTCAGAAATACGCTATAGATTAATCGCGTTACAGCCAAACGCCGTCAAATATGGCGTTTTAAACCATATTTGACGGCGCAAAATACGCTGTTGTAATTACAAACGCCATAAATTTTGGTTAGGGTTAGGGTTTTGACATTTTGGTTGCACAGAGCGCGTGTTATTTTATGGTGTTTTGCTTATAGTATAATGAGACACGACCACTAATTTCCACAGCCAGTAAGTTTGAACTGTTCTCTCCCAATCAATGATGAACTGAGTCAGACCAGACCAATTCAGCACGGATCATTTAATCCAATTCTTATGCTCATAAGGAGTTATTAAACAAGGAAAAGAATCCAGGTCTTTTTAAGATTGCCAGAAGAAGAAAATAAAAAAACCCAGTGTTCTGACGTGTTCTGATGAGATCTGGCTTGTTCTAATGTGTTCTGGTGTGTTCTGACGTGATCTGACGTGTTCTGACGTGATCTGACGTGTTCTGACGTGGTCTGGTGTGTTCTGACGTGATCTGACGTGATCTGATGTGATCTGGCGTGTTCTGATGAGATCTGGCTTGTTCTGATGTGATCTGACGTGTTCTGATGTGATCTGACGTGTTCTGATGTGATCTGGCGTGTTCTGATGAGATCTGGCTTGTTCTGGAGTATTCTGATGTGTTCTGAGGTGATCTGGCATGTTCTGACGTGTTCTGGCGTGATCTGACGTGATCTGGCGTGTTCTGACGTGATCTGGCGTGTTCTGACGTGTTCTGGCGTGTTCTGGCATGATCTGGCGTGTTCTGACGTGTTCTGGAGTATTCTGATGTGTTCTGAGGTGATCTGGCGTGTTCTGACGTGATCTGACGTGTTCTGACGTGTTCTGGCGTGATCTGGCGTGTTCTGACGTGTTCTGGAGTATTCTGATGTGTTCTGAGGTGATCTGGCGTGTTCTGACGTGATCTGGCGTGTTCTGACGTGTTCTGGCGTGTTCTGACGTGATCTGGCGTGATCTGACGTGTTCTGACGTGATCTGGCGTGTTCTGACGTGTTCTGGCGTGTTCTGGCATGATCTGGCGTTTTCTGACGTGTTCTGGAGTGTTCTGACGTGTTCTGGAGTATTCTGATGTGTTCTGAGGTGATCTGGCGTGTTCTGGCATGATCTGGCGTTTTCTGACGTGTTCTGGAGTGTTCTGACGTGTTCTGGAGTATTCTGATGTGTTCTGACGTGTTCTGGAGTGTTCTGACGTGTTCTGGAGTATTCTGATGTGTTCTGAGGTGATCTGGCGTGTTCTGACGTGATCTGGCGTGTTCTGGCATGATCTGGCGTGTTCTGACGTGTTCTGGAGTGTTCTGACGTGTTCTGGAGTATTCTGATGTGTTCTGAGGTGATCTGGCGTGTTCTGACGTGATCTGGCGTGTTCTGGCATGATCTGGCGTGTTCTGACGTGTTCTGGAGTGTTCTGACGTGTTCTGGAGTATTCTGATGTGTTCTGAGGTGATCTGGCGTGTTCTGAGGTGATCTGGCGTGTTCTGACGTGATCTGGTGTGTTCTGACGTGATCTGAATAGTGTCGTATGAATCCTGCAGGTTTTCCCCTGACGGGCGGTTGATCGTCTCTGCCAGTGATGACAGAACAGTGAAGCTGTGGGACAAGAACAGCAGAGAGTGTGTTCACTCGTTCTGTGATCACGGCGGGTGAGTGAGCACAGCACAGCACACACACTCACTGACACACACACACACACACACACACACACACACTCAGGCTCCTCTGCTTATGTTCAGGTATGTGAACACCGTGGCGTTTCACCCGAGTGGCACCTGTGTGGCAGCGGCTGGCACAGACAACACAGTGAAGGTGTGGGACATTCGCTCACACAGACTCCTGCAGCACTATCAGGGTGAGAGACTCTCTCACACACACACACACACACACACACACACACAAGCTCAGACTCCTGCAGCACTATCAGGGTGAGAGACTCTCACTCACACACACACACACACACACACACACACAAGCTCAGACTCCTGCAGCACTATCAGGGTGAGAGACTCTCACTCACACACACACACACACACACAAACGCCTTAAAAATTCAAGCAAGCACAGTAAACTTCACAATAATAATTGGGAATGTGCTAATTAGATCACAACTAATGAGTGTAACAGCACACATAGAGAAACTCACTGAAGATTTATCACCATTGAAAATGTTACATTGAATTTATAGTTCAATAAATAAGTAGCCTAGTTAATATTAAGTTACTTACATTTTAGACAAACAATATTAACTGTTTTTGTTCTATTTCACCACCGAAAATAGTTCCAAAGGAAAGCAACAGCAGTGCGGTGTTTTATATCATCCGAGATGTTCATGTGTTTCTTTCTTCAGTCGAAAAGAAATGAAGGTTTTTGAGGAAAACACTCCAGGATGTTTCTCCATATAGTGTCTTCAATGGGGTCCAACGGGTCGAAGGTCCAGATGTGAGTTTCAGTGCAGCTTCAAAGTCTCGACACGATCCAGCCGAGGAATAAGAGTCTCATCTAGACAAACCAGCGGACATTTATAACAAAATAAACATTTATATACTTTTTAACCACAAATGCTGGTCTTGCTCTAGCTGTGATGCGACACACATTATGTTAAAAACCTTCATTTCTTTTCGACTGAAGAAAGACATGAACATCAAATTTTAATTCTAAAGTGAACAAATCCTTCAACTAATATAAACTAACAATAATCAATATATTTTTACAGCATTTATTAATCTTTGTTAATGTTAGTTAATAATAATGTTATTAACACCTGAGATTAATCAATGCTGTAGAAGTGTAACTAAATGTTAACTAATGTAATGTTAAGAATTTTTCTTATTAGACCAAGTCACAGTACATTTAGTCACAACTTCATTTCCATGCTGACATAAACATAAACTAATTTTAATGGGCAAAAATATAATGTTAACTGTGTAAATAGTTTTTTTGGAGTTTCAGGCCATATGAAAAGTGTCAGTCGATGTGAGAACGGCTCATTTCTTGTCATTTCAAACCTTGTAACTTTAATAAATGAAAAATGTGTGTGTATAAAAGTAAACTCTCATGTCTGGAGCACAAACGACACACATATATGTTTATGTTAATTAACATTATCCAGTAATTCATAATGTATGCAGAAGATATAAGTGTAGATAAAGATGATCCAGGATGAAGCTGTGAGTGTGACGCCTGCAGTGTCTGCCTTCGCCTGCGGGGGCGTGTGAAGGGTGTGACGCCTGCAGTGTCTGCCTTCGCCTGCGGGGGGCGTGTGAATGGTGTGACGCCTGCAGTGTCTGCCTTCGCCTGCGGGGGGCGTGTGAAGGGCGAGAGAGCTGGAGATCAGAGAGAACGAGACTGGGACTAAACCTAGAACAGCTGCAGATGTCCAGTCTTCAGGCGTTTCCAGCACACTGAACCAATGAAAACACTTCTGCAAAAATTAAACCAAAGTTTGCAAACTGACCAAAAAAAAAAGAAAAATTGGAAATATTTTTTGGATCAGCAATTAACTTTACGATACATTTAAAGTAAATTAATTCACATTATTATATAGTTCTTACAAATATTTTAACAAAATTGCTTCTGCTTATTTTTATTTAAAATGTTTTTTGAACTTTGGTGCGACTCCTCAAAGATGTAGTAATATTTGTGAATTATTAATAATTCATGATATTTTTGCAACAACAACAAAAAAAGAACACTTTTTACCTTGAAAACATATAATTCTATACATTAAACTGGGTTTGGTTGCAATGGGAAAAACATGTTTTGTGCCGACACATTTTATTATTGAAAACCGTCCAATTTAAAGTTTTACAATTGATTCAGATTTTATGGTTAATATGTTTTATGTAATTGTCTGTAATGTCAAGCTTGTGTAGTTGTGTAGTGTAGAGATTGTAGTGTTCAGATGGTATAAGTGTGTGTGTGTGTGTGTGTGTTTCAGTTCATAGTGCGGCGGTGAACGGCCTCTCCTTCCATCCGTCTGGAAACTTCCTCATCTCAGCCTCCAGCGACTCCACACTCAAGATCCTGGACCTGCTGGAGGGCCGGCTGCTCTACACACTGCACGGCCATCAGGTACACACCGCTGACCCCTAACCTCTGACCCTGACCTTAACCCTGACCCCCAACCCTGACCCCTGACCTCCAGCGACTCCACACTCAAGATCCTGGACCTGCTGGAGGGCCGGCTGCTCTACACACTGCACGGCCATCAGGAACACACCGCTGACCCCTAACCTCTGACCCTGACCTTAACCCTGACCCCCAACCCTGACCCCTGACCTCCAGCGACTCCACACTCAAGATCCTGGACCTGCTGGAGGGCCGGCTGCTCTACACACTGCACGGCCATCAGGTACACACCACTGACCTCTGACCTTAACCCTGACCCCCAACCCTGACCCCTGACCTCCTGTGACTCCACACTCAAGATCCTGGACCTGCTGGAGGGCCGGCTGCTCTACACACTGCACGGCCATCAGGTACACACCACTGACCCCTGACCTCTGACCCTGACCCCTGACCTCCTGTGACTCCACACTCAAGATCCTGGACCTGCTGGAGGGCCGGCTGCTCTACACACTGCATGGCCATCAGGTACACACCACTGACCCCTGACCTCTGACCCTGACCCCTGACCTCCAGCGACTCCACACTCAAGATCCTGGACCTGCTGGAGGGCCGGCTGCTCTACACACTGCACGGCCATCAGGTACACACCACTGACCTCTGACCCCTGACCCTGACCCCCGACCCCTGACCTCCTGTGACTCCACACTCAAGATCCTGGACCTGCTGGAGGGCCAGCTGCTCTACACACTGCACGGCCATTAGGTACACACCTCTGACCCTGACCCCTGACCTCCAGCGACTCCACACTCAAGATCCTGGACCTGCTGGAGGGCCGGCTGCTCTACACACTGCACGGCCATCAGGTACACACCACTGACCCCTGACCCTGACCCCTGACCTCCTGTTACTCCACACTCAAGATCCTGGACCTGCTGGAGGGCCGGCTGCTCTACACACTGCATGGCCATCAGGTACACACCACTGACCCCTGACCTCTGACCCTGACCCCTGACCTCCAGCGACTCCACACTCAAGATCCTGGACCTGCTGGAGAGCCAGCTGCTCTACACACTGCATGGCCATCAGGTACACACCACTGACCTCTGACCCCCGACCTCCAGCGACTCCACACTCAAGATCCTGGACCTGCTGGAGGGCCGGCTGCTCTACACACTGCACGGCCATTAGGTACACACCGCTGACCTCTGACCTCTGACCCTGACCCCTGACCTCCAGCGACTCCACACTCAAGATCCTGGACCTGCTGGAGGGCCGGCTGCTCTACACACTGCACGGCCATCAGGTACACACCACTGACCCCTGACCTCTGACCCTGACCCCTGACCTCCAGCGACTCCACACTCAAGATCCTGGACCTGCTGGAGGGCCAGCTGCTCTACACACTGCACGGCCATCAGGTACACACAACTGACCTCTGACCTCTGACCCTGACCCCCGACCCCTGACCTCCAGCGACTCCACACTCAAGATCCTGGACCTGCTGGAGGGCCGGCTGCTCTACACACTGCATGGCCATCAGGTACACACCACTGACCTCTGACCTCTGAGCCTGACCTCCAGCGACTCCACACTCAAGATCCTGGACCTGCTGGAGGGCCGGCTGCTCTACACACTGCACGGCCATCAGGTACACACCACTGACCTCTGACCTCTGACCCTGACCCCCGACCCTGAGCTCCAGCGACTGATCTGACCCTGATCTCCAGCGAAGATCCTGGACCTGACCCTTGATTCTTGACCCTCCACTCACACTCCAGAACCTGTGCGCTGAACACGAGGACATCTTGGACACGAGGCAAACACTGACCTGACGACTGCTGTGTATTCTCAGACAACCTTCTTCATGCACTAAATCACACATACACTCTTATAACTTCTGCATTATTACTTGATGCACATCGTACTTTAATCCTCAAGAGGCAGTGCATTGCACCAGGGCTGATGGAGCGCTTGGGAATCATGCTTTTGCTTGATGGGTTGAAGCGTATGTTGTTCTGCATATGAATGAATTCATCACATGACAGAAGTGATCTGTTCGTTCCAACACTGCCACTTCACTAGGTGTTGTGTTTTCCCTTCAGCGGAGCGTTGGCTAAATCAATCGAGTATTAAAGCGCACGCCTACATACTGAAGGTGAGTCATGTTAGCGCTTAGACCTGAAGCCTCCTGGTTAGCGTTAGTGTAGCGGACGCCTGCTAGCGTCAGTGGGATGAGCGCGTGACCTCTGTCAGCCTTCAGCTCAACACACCGCTGGAAACACAGGCAGCTCATGAGGAAGTCTGCTTGAAGACGTGCTTTGGGCTGAAGTTTGAGTTTTCAGTCATGTGACAGGCAGCTCGGTAAAGGTGTATTGTGGTAAACCCCATTGGTTAACTAGCTACTGTGATTAGCTATAGTGCTTGTGTTGGTGGCAGATCAGACTCAGAGGCAGCAGGAGTTGTTGGGACTCATGTTTGGACCGTCACTGGATTCGTCTCTGGCACATTAATGGTGGTTCCACGAGTCCCGTGTGCTGATCCGAGGTCTGATGCTGGTGTCTGACCTCATCTTCTACACGGCTGTTGCGTAACGTCCCACTGAAAGGCTCTTGTTCAGTCCACACTCACAAACACTGCTGTTCGGCCTTGAAATGAGACGCTCTCAAGCCCTCACGTGCTTTATTAGCACACGTTACTATTCTTGTGGTCAACAATCATCTATGAAAGTTAATCCACAAAAAAAAAAAATTTGTATTTTTTATTTATTTATTTTTTATTCTTAATTTTTTACTACTGTTTCTTGTAAATGTACTTGTATATGTACTACTGTTTATTGTATTGAAAGGCTCTTTCCTGTCTGTCGGTAGGGAAGCGTAAGATGGCACTAGAACAGTTCAGAATGCTGGAATCCAGTCATTTATCCAGATCAGTGCTTAAGACATGCTTTCTTTGGGCGGTAAATAATGCCACTAATACCAGTAAACTGACGAGCGCAAACCTTAGTAAATCACGTTGCATGATTCATTTAAATATCACGTCTGAAAGGGAAACTCCTACAAATGCATCACTAACTGCAGAGATATCGGTGTTTTTCTCTCTGCGTGTGTTTAGTAAATCCTGACAGTAGTGTTGAACATGTGAAGAGTGTCTGCGCTGATCAAGCTGTGACGGCTCTTCTCAGCTGTAGATATTAGCATGTTTTACAGCAGATGTGCAGATGTCGCTGCAGTGTAGTTGAGTGTGTCTCTGAGCATGTGCGCACACGTGTGTGAATGTACGTGTTACAGACGTGTTCATCAGAAGAGACTCGTCCACATTCCTCATGTTCATCTGCCATCACCTCTTCCTCTGACGCTTCAGGCTGAGACACGTCCGTCTTATACAACAGCACACGGCTCTACAGCACATGCTTTACTCCAGCCTCAACACACAGTGCTCAGATCAGATTACACTCGTGTGTTTTACAGTAACCGTGATGAACTGCGCTATGAAGCCTGTGCTGCAGTCTTTGTTGTGTTCATAGTAGCCTATTCCGTTGTAATCTAAACTATTCAACCCACTGCAAATCAGGTTTATTGGCAGAATGTACAGACTTTAATCTGTTTGCAATAAACAAATCAAATCAAAAGTGATTGAAAAAGCTCAACACAACAAATCATTTTTATTACAACTGTACATTCAGGAAACACAGGCTGTCGTGTTTAAGTTAATTGGTGCATCAGTCGCTTGTCTAATATACATTTAGGGAAATCTAGTCCTATAAATGATAAACTGCATGTTACCATTCAGAACCTCAAACATAACAGCTAACGTTTGTTAGCAAACTCACTGTGAGTCACACACACTAGCACACACTAGCGCACACATTAGCACACATTAGCACACACTAGCACACATTAGCACACACTAGCACACACTAGCACACATTAGCACACACTAGCACACATTAGCACACACTAGCACACATTAGCACACACTAGCACACACTAGCATACATTAGCACACACTAGCACACATTAGCACACATTAGCACACACTAGCACACATTAGCACACACTAGCACACACTAGCACACATTAGCACACACTAGCACACACTAGTGAATCCAGTGAAGTCAGTGAGTGGATACTTGACATCGACTGTGTGACACTCCAAAACCCTTACACTCCATGAGCACAGGATGCATGAGAGTGTGTGTGAGTGAGTGTGTGTGTGTGTGTGTGTGTGTGTGCGTGCGTGCGTGTGTGTGTGTGCGTGTGTGTGTGTGCGCGTAGTGAGTGAGTGTGAGTGAGTGAGTGTGTAGTGAGTGTGTGTGTGTGTGTGTGTGTGTAGTGAGTGAGTGAGTGAGTGTGTGTGTGTGTTTGTGCGTTTGTGCGTGTGTGGTGAGTGAGTGCATGTGCGTGTGTGGTGAGTGTGTGTGTGTGTGTAGTGAGTGAGTGAGTGTGTGTGTGGAGTGAGTGAGTGTGTGTGTGTGTGCGAGAGAGCGTGTGTGTGTGTGTGTGCGAGAGAGCGTGTGTGTGTGTGTGCGCGAGAGAGCGTGTGTGTGTGTGTGAGAGAGCGTGTGTGTGTGTGAGAGAGCGTGAGTGTGAGTGTGTTGTGTGTGTGTGTAGTGAGTGAGTGAGTGAGTGAGTGTGTGTGTGTGTGTGTGTGTAGTGAGTGAGTGTGTGTGTGTAGTGAGTGAGTGTGTGTGTGTGTGTGAGAGAGCGTGTGTGTGTAGTGAGTGAGTGTGAGTGTGTAGTGTGTGTGTGTGTGTGTAGTGAGTGAGTGAGTGTGTGTGTGTGTGTGTGCGAGAGAGCGTGTGGTTTGGTTTAGCCGTGTCTGGTCTGAGTTCAGCTCATGTACAGCCTAAATTTACCCTCCTCTCTTCAGCCAAAGTCAACATGGCTTCATGACGCTGTAATTTTCCTCCTCCAGACGCCGAGGGTTTCTTCTGTTCTCTCTGGCTCTGAGGAGTGTGTGTATAGAAGGAAACGACTGGCGTCCTTCTAGATTACAGTGCAGGATAAAGCCGCTTGTGACCGACTCTCCACTGTTGGCTGAGGGAGATGATTAGACGAATGTCCAAGCTGCTGTTTTATGTATAAGACCAGCAAACGACATCAAATTATTCTTTCAACTACTTTGAGAAGCATCATTTATATTCTTCATTACGGATCGTCTCATAATGATGGTGTGTTCTCAGGGTCCTGCCACCTGTGTGAGCTTCTCCCGGACCGGAGACTTCTTCGCCTCCGCTGGCTCTGACCAACAGGTGATGCTCTGCTGTATGATCACACAGAAGTGTGTGTGTGTGTGTGTGCGCAGCGCTCATCATGTGACCTGTTGCAGGTGATGGTGTGGAGGACGAACTTCGACAGTGTGGATTACAGTGCAGTGCTGGAGCAGAGATGTGCTGCGGACTCCAGCACTTCGGTTCACAGCGGCCCGCTCACACAGGTAAACACATCATCACATCATCACATCACCACAGCATCACATCATCACACTGCAGTGCTTTAAAGTGCTTCAGCTTCACTTGACTTACGCTTTCATGCAATCAAACAGTATTGAAACACACTTACATGGGAGGAGAACAGTCCTCCGGATGAGGAACTTAAAAAACACTATTGCCAAATGCACACACTAATTCAAGATTTGCCTTTAAATGTTGTGTGAATGTGAAGGCAAATGTATATGACTGTAATGTATTGTAATACAGTGAGTCCTGCTGAATCTGCATATATATATATATACAGTGAGGAAAATAAGTATTTGAACACCCTGCTATTTTGCAAGTTCTCCCACTTGGAAATCGTGGAGGGGTCTGAAATTGTCATAGTAGGTGCATGTCCACTGTGAGAGACATAATCTAAAAAAAAAAATCCAGAAATCACAATGTATGATTTTTTAACTATTTATTTGTATGATACAGCTGTAGTATTTGAACACCTGAGAAAATCAATGTTAATATTTGGTACAGTAGCCTTTGTTTGCAATTACAGAGGTCAAACGTTTCCTGTAGTTTTTCACCAGGTTTGCACACACTGCAGGAGGGATTTTGGCCCACTCCTCCACACAGATCTTCTCTAGATCAGTCAGGTTTCTGGGCTGTCGCTGAGAAACACGGAGTTTGAGCTCCCTCCAAAGATTCTCTATTGGGTTTAGGTCTGGAGACTGGCTAGGCCACGCCAGAACCTTGATATGCTTCTTACAGAGCCACTCCTTGGTTATCCTGGCTGTGTGCTTCAGGTCATTGTCATGTTGGAAGACCCAGCCTCGACCCATCTTCAATGCTCTAACTGAGGGAAGGAGGTTGTTCCCCAAAATCTCGCAATACATGGCCCCGGTCATCCTCTCCTTAATACAGTGCAGTCGCCCTGTCCCATGTGCAGAAAAACCCCCCAAAGCATGATGCTACCACCCCCATGCTTCACAGTAGGGATGGTGTTCTTGGGATGGTACTCATCATTCTTCTTCCTCCAAACACGTTTAGTGGAATTATGACCAAAAAGTTCTATTTTGGTCTCATTTGACCACATGACTTTCTCCCATGACTCCTCTGGATCATCCAAATGGTCATTGGCAAACTTAAGACGGGCCTTGACATGTGCTGGTTTAAGCAGGGGAACCTTCCGTGCCATGCATGATTTCAAACCATGACGTCTTAGTGTATTACCAACAGTAACCTTGGAAACGGTGGTCCCAGCTCTTTTCAGGTCATTGACCAGCTCCTCCCGTGTAGTTCTGGGCTGATTTCTCACCTTTCTTAGGATCATTGAGACCCCACGAGGTGAGATCTTGCATGGAGCCCCAGTCCGAGGGAGATTGACAGTCATGTTTAGCTTCTTCCATTTTCTAATGATTGCTCCAACAGTGGACCTTTTTTCACCAAGCTGCTTGGCAATTTCCCCGTAGCCCTTTCCAGCCTTGTGGAGGTGTACAATTTTGTCTCGAGTGTCTTTGGACAGCTCTTTGGTCTTGGCCATGTTAGTAGTTGGATTCTTACTGATTGTATGGGGTGGACAGGTGTCTTTATGCAGCTAACGACCTCAAACAGGTGCATCTAAATAAGGATAATAAATGGAGTGGAGGTGGACATTTTAAAGGCAGACTAACAGGTCTTTGAGGGTCAGAATTCTAGCTGATAGACAGGTGTTCAAATACTTATTTGCAGCTGTATCATACAAATAAATAGTTAAAAAATCATATATTGTGATTTCTGGATTTTTTTTTTTAGATTATGTCTCTCACAGTGGACATGCACCTACGGTGACAATTTCAGACCCCTCCATGATTTCCAAGTGGGAGAACTTGCAAAATAGCAGGGTGTTCAAATACTTATTTTCCTCACTGTTTATATTTAGCTGAGTTGTGATTTTGGTGTTTTGCGTTGGCCTCGCTGACTGCACACAAAACCTTCAGCATGCAATGCAATGTGTCCTAATTCAGGAAAAGAAGTGCTTCGTTTGAAAGAATCAGTGGAACCGATTGGCTAATCAGACTGAACTGAACACAGGAGTCATGAATCACTTGCTCAGTGAATCATCTCACTTGACTCACATGAACTTTATATCAATACAGTGTGTTGATCATGAGAGTAAAGACAGGGTTTCCGCGGATCCTTAAAAAGTCTTAAATTAGATTTTTAAAATTTAAGGCCATATAAAGTCTTAAAAAGTCTTATTTTTTACTTATGAAAGGTCTTAAATATTCTATGGCAATTTGACTTAGACATATCTAAATTTTTTCAAAATTAAAACGATCTAATTAGCATACTTTTTTATTTATTATTCTGTCTTTGTGGATTTGCTTGTTCACGTGACATTTGACGTAGTCGTGGCCAGCATTTACCCGCTATATCTCTATAGTTACCATAAACTTTGCAGCTTTAAAAAACCAATCATCATTCCTTAATGCCGAAACCTGACAGCCAATCCGAGTCAGAGTAACATTAGGGCAGAATTGTTTTCAAAGTCTTTTACACTGCTAGTCTGACAACTGGACACACTGTCGAACAAAGAACCGCACGTCGGAAAGCAAGCCTGAGGTGAGTTAGCTTACAATGTTAACTGTCCTGTCAGATACAGAGAGCGATGTTGCCAATGTCATTATTTTTATTTTGACATAGAAGAGGGTGGGATAATATCGTGAGCGGGCGCGGGCGCCGTGAGAGCTGAGCGGGCAGGAACGAGTAGTGAGTTGTCGTCGAAAAAGATGGATAACGCAAAAAAGCTGTCAGGGCTAAAAATAGAAAAAGAAAGAGGGGAAAGGAGATGGCATGTCAACTGATGCGACAGCAGCTCAATAAGTGGATGGTGAAAGGCTACAGGTAGGATTTTGTTTTGTGTGACGTCCAGGCATGTAGGCTAATGCCATCGGGACTACCGGGAGATTCCCGGTGGGCCGACGTGCTTTTTGGGCCGATACATCTCATAATTTTTTGTTTAGTTTTTTGTCTTAACGGCCCATAAAACTCGTACATCGGCGGCCCATTCATTTTGTTTTGCTTAATTGGCGGCGCTGGGTTAGTGCGTAATTAGTGTGTAATGCATTGGTCAAAAAAAAGTCAGCGTTAGTTTTTTTTCTGACACCCCATGAAACACGTAGATCAGCAGCCCATTGGTTCTTTTCTTGATTGACACTGGGCTAGCCCAATCACATCTTTAATGTGTAGTATAGAAATATACTCTTTCAAGTATAGAAATTAGTACAAAACTAATTATGAAAGTTTCCTTTATTTTTCAGTGCATTTGTTTTACAATATATGGCTATTACTATCATGGTATTAATATTATAACTATTATTATGTAGTAGTAGACAGACACTGTAACTAAAAGAGTTTTGAATTTTTCTTTGTTTAATTTGCACCAGATGAATTTAACATTAAAAAGCACACAATTTTCTTACGGGGGAGCATGCCCCCGAACCCCCCTAGAGGGACAGAGGTCCACTCACCACAGTAATCCAAAATCCTGTGAGAAACACTGGTATTGCTATGCCAATGCAGCTTACAGCTTTTTGGGGGGATTCATCACTGTGGAGTATAGTTCAATTCTATTAATAAGTGATTTTTTTTTACTTATTTCATCTGTTGATGGGGATATATATATATATATATATAAAGTTGATTGGATTGGATTTTTTTGCTGCCGCATCCTTCTCACCTTTTTTACCCCTGACCTGTTTTCATGCCTGAATATCACATCAGAAAGAGTGCCGTTTTCCCGTGCACAGTTGCAAATGTGATATTTATTTTATATAACAGTTAAATGAACAATAAATGAACATTGTGAGTTACATTTTATAAACAATATTGTCTATATTATTTGTTTTCCCTTTATTTCACCGACGAGAATTTCAAAATGAAACCGTAGCAGAGTCTCAATGCAACAGACAGCGATGATTTTTTGACTGAAATCCGCGTTTTGAATGAATCAATTTAATGATTCAATGAACAATCACTTGCTTCTTTCCCGAATGAATCAGCCGTTTGAACAAATCGGTTGAATTAATTCCAACCCCCAACTCACTTATTAAGACAGTGACTTGCAGCCACCTACTGGTGGTTTTAGTTTCACATTTAACCCCCTGGGGTCGGCGGTATCGCCGGCGATACCAGCTCGCTTTTTTTTTTATCAGTTCAAAAGAGATTCATTTTGCTCTGCTGTCTTTGATATTACAAACAAGTTTCATACATCAATCGATTCTGTTAAGTGTGTATTATTTTTGTGTATACTCACAATAAAAACAAAGTGTTGTGCTTTTTGCCAAATAAAGAAAAATAAACATGATGTGAGTTCTGCTTTCTCTCTGTCAGTGAAGTCCATTCTGAAACGCGTCCGAAAATGAACAATAACTCAGCGAATACTCAGTCAATCAGGCATACAGACACACAGGCATGAAGCTTGAATTCTCTTCTTTTAAATGAAGTAATTTATATAAAAAACAAATATTCTCAGTTCATGTAATCTGTAAGAAAAGAGCGAGATGTCAGTCGTTCTCATCTCATCGAATTATTTTTAATGTGACCCCGCCCACGGAGAGCGCGCGCTATTCAAACGCAAATGAATGAGGCAATCGATGCAAACTGTGAACGCCCCCATATCAGCTTGAGAAAACACAAGTTTAATCAGATCATTGTACTTGTTTACACAGTCTCGCAGCGCTGTGAGGAATAATACTATCGTAATAATAATAATGGAAAATGTACCTCAGAAGTGCGGGTATTTCGAGGAGCAACGGATCCGACTGAGCTGAGGAATACTGTAGTAAGTTTTTTTCCTTCTCAAGTGAATCGCGTTTCTGTGTGTGAATGAATGAACGGCAGAGATGCGCTGTTTACCACAGCTCGCAAAAAGACAGTTTAAATTTGAATCGCGTTTCTGTGTGTGAATGAATGATGATGTTTTAGCAAACTGTATTGCTATACTGAGATGAGTAAAAATCGACTGAAATATGTTGAAATAAAATGTAGGCTATTTGTATAAGCAATGTATTAAACTGCAAATTAACATTTATATGCCCTAATATTTCATAAAAACAACGTTACAGTCAGGCGAAATATGAAAGACAACATTTTGTTGACTAGATTTGGGTACAGTTTTTACTGTAGAATATACTGCCACATCAAATAAGCTTTTGTTTAGCAATTTCTGCTCATATGTTATATATATATATATATATATATATATATATATATATATATATATATATATATATATATATATATGTATATCGTCGCTGTCGGGTGGAAACCTTGTATGTCCAAATTTGGTCAATTTCATATTTTTTCACAAATCGATGCTATTGGTCAGTCCCCACGTGGTTCTGTTATTTTTACAAATTTTTAACCAATCTAAAGTGTTGAAAATAGCTTGAGAGCAAATCTCGTAACTCCATTGGACACTTCAACTGTCTGAGAATCCTCGTAACTCCACCTCTTCTTCACTCCGCGGCGGGAGTTTACGCTGCATAATCCGGCATTTTGTCTCCTCAGGATTGAATGTCGCAACGATAAGAAATCCTTGTCGAGCAACACGTAAAGCAAGCCTTAACTCTGATTTTATCTGTGTTAAACTATGATATCAGTTATTGATGTATTTTAAATGTCTACGTATTATAGGCTTATTACTACTAGGCTTATTATACGTGTGCATTGTTTTAAAATGTATCTAATATAATACTTGAATTGAAATAAATGTTTTGGATACCAGCATTAAATTATTGTTTTTATTATTATTTTACTGACTCGAAGTTGGCACTGTGCATGTAAAATACCCCAAGTAGCAGGTTTTATTTATGGGAGAAAAAGGGTCTGTCTAACGTTACTGGCGCCAGTAAGCCTATCATTGCATAACTCTGTCTGTTTTTTTAGACAATAACGAGTGAAAATAGTTAGGTTAGATACATTTGAGTAGGCTTGTTTTGTTAAAAATCGATTGCTGTAATGCTTTGGTGCAGAAGGAAGCCTGTGAGCCACGGTAAATTTGGGTGCAGATTAGGCAAATTTCCGCCTATTAGACAGCCTAGTTACCTCATCGTTTTTTGTTCTGCTTCACGTATAGCTCTTAAACCTTTAAAATAGAGTTTAGGAAGATGTATGTAACCACAATCATTAGATATGAATAGCTCTTAAAGCCTTATCTCTTGTCAAAAGGCTCATCGTGACCGCAGACTTTGATGAACACTGCTGGCAGCAGCGACGTCTGTGTCCGTACCATTCTAATCAATGACAGCGTAACCTCGTATCTCCCCGCTCCCAAGTCATAAATCTCGTATCTCCGATTAAACATGATTTTGGGGAAATGTTGTGTTAATGTTGGTATACAACAGTATATGATAGCAATATAAGTTATAATACCAACTTTAACGATACAATGTTTAATAATTAAAAAAATATGCAGTTTTTTTAATTTCCTGAAAAATAATGGTTTTGGAGATACGAGGATTCCGCCAGACAGCGACGATATGTATATGTATATGTATGTATATATATATATATATATATATATAAAAATACTATTTTTGTCAAAAATAAAGTCATCAACTAAGATGTTAGCTGTTCCAATGTTGGCTATATTCAAACTAATGAATACATATGATAAAATGTAGGCCTATAATCATTTTTTTACAAAGAAAGAGTACACTTGAAATATTTTTGAAATTGTAATTATTGTTGTAATTGTAACCTTTTTAATAAAATAGCAAAACATATTTACAAGATAGATGTAAGCAAAATCTTAAATGGTCAATATAAGTCTTCTTCTAAATATATCTTTTGTCCTTGCATTCATTCTTGTGGCTCAGTCAGTGTCACACCTGAATGAATGGCTCATTATGCAAGTCATTACGCATAATGGATGGGACATTGTATTCTCAGGTGTAAACCACTCCTCGTTCACGCCCCCCTCGCATATTGGCTTTCCAAGCAAAACCTGTCTTAAACAATTTAAATCAATGTATTGTTTTATGTGAACGATAAAGCAAGACTATTCACATAATTTTGAAGTCAGAACTCGAAGCAACAACATCCATTAGTCAAAAGTCTTGTGGACACATATTTAGTATATTTAGTATATTTAGAGTTTTGTGGTCTTATTTCAGCAACTTTCATTTTTATTTTTTTCAATAACCACGCATAAACATTATTCTCTTAAAAATACAAACATCTACATACATGTTGCTCACATATTATGGTAGCCCTGTTTGTGCTATATAGAGTGAATTTACACCTTTGCCATTATCATGTTTATAAATAACTGAAAAAAGCACAAATGTCAGGGCATGTCAAAACATCCCAAGGGCCCCAAAAACACCTTAGACCCCAGAGGGTTAAAGAACCCTTTAATTAGAACGTTAAAATTAGAAATCAGTTTATATTTGAATATTGAATTTAAAAAAAACAATCTCATAGCTTTATTTATGCAATTGTAAATGCAGTGTAAATATATTAATGCCTTTTCATTTCTGTTACTATTCTAATAGAATTTAATTTGAATGTTAGAATTTGACATAAAAGGTGATGAAAAGGTGATCTACAAATGTCCATATATTGGTGAAAATGCCCCTGGAAATCAATTTAAGGTGGCAAATATTACCCCTTAATAAAAACAAATAATTTCTGTCACTGCTGTGAACACTGCTGTGAATACGAAGATTTATAGGGCCCTATAAATCTTCGTATTTATAGGGCCCTATCTTGCACCCAGCGCAATTGACTTTATACAGCGACGCATGTATCATTCCTATTTTGCACCCGTCGCACAGCGGACTTTTCCCTCCACAGATGCACGTCAGTAAATTAGGGAATGAACTTGCGCTCCTGGGTGCGGTTCAGCGAAAAGAGGAGGCGTGTTCCGCTGCAAACGTTCCCTGGTGTTATTTTGCAGTTTCAGAAAACAATTTTGCCATAGACCAGGAGAAACCTAGTCTAAAGTCAAATACTTATTTGCAGCTGTATCATACAAATAAATAGTTAAAAAATCATACATTGTGATTTCTGGATTTTTTTTTTTTAGATTATGTCTCTCACAGTGGACATGCACCTACGATGACAATTTCAGACCCCTCCATGATTTCCAAGTGGGAGAACTTGCCAAATAGCAGGGTGTTCAAATACTTATTTTCCTCACTGTATCTATCGTAATAATGTATGATTTGCAAAAATTAAAACTTCTGCTTCTGTGTAGATGAGAGAATCATGCACGTTGTGCACACGCTACATTGATTATGGCCAAGCATGCGCCCTTAAAATAGCATATAATAACATGCGCAACGCGCCACTGACTTTAAACTAGGTTTTTTTGGTCAGTGGCGGAATTGTTTTCTAAAAACCTCCTGATGGTGAACGAGGAGAACCTCCTGACGGTAAACGAGGAGAACCTCCTGACCATAAACGAGGAGAACTTCCTGACACCTCCTGGTGAACGAGTAGAACCTCCTGACGGTGAAGGAGTAGGACCTCCTGACGGTGAACGAGGAGAACCTCCTGACGGTGAACAAGTAGAACCCCCTGGCGATGAACGAGCAGAACCTCCTCACCCTGACCGTGAACGAGGAGAACCTCCTGTGAACGAGGAGAACCTCCTGACCATGAACGAGGAGAACCTCCTGATGGTGAATGAGGAGAACCTCCTGACGTTGAACGAGGAGAACCTCCTGACCGTGAACGAGGAGAACCTCCTGATGGTGAATGAGGAGAACCTCCTGACGTTGAACGAGGAGAACCTCCTGACGGTGAATGAGGAGAACCTCCTGACACCTCCTGGTGAACGCGTAGAACCTCCTGACTGTGAACGAGGAGAACCTCCTGACCATAAACGAGGAGAACCTCCTGACACCTCCTGGTGAACGAGTAGAACCTCCTGACGGTGAACGAGTAGAACCTCCTGACGGTGAACGAGGATAACCTCCTGATGGTGAACGAGTTGAACCTCCTGGCGGTGAACAAGTAGAACCTCCTGATGGTGAACGAGGAGAACCTCCTGACGGTGAACGAGTTGAACCTCCTGACGGTGAACGAGGAGAACCTCCTGACGGTGAACGAGGAGAATCTCCTGATGGTGAACGAGTAGTACCTCCTGACGGTGAACGAGTAGAACCTCCTGACCGTGAATGAGGAGAATCTCATGACCGTGAATGAGGAGAACCTCCCGTGAACGAGGAGAACCTCCTGTGAAAGAGGAGAAACTCCTGTGAATGAGGAGAACCTCCTGACGGTGAACGAGGAGAACCTCCTGATGGTGAATGAGGAGAACCTCCTGACACCTCCTGGTGAACGCGTAGAACCTCCTGACAGTGAACGAGGAGAAACTCCTGACGGTGAACGAGTAGAACCTCCTGACGATGAACGAGGAGAACCTCCTGACGGTGAACGAGGAGAATCTCCTGACGGTGAACGAGTAGAACCTCCTGACGGTGAACGAGTAGAACCTCCTGACCGTGAACGAGGAGAACCTCCCGTGAACGAGGAGAACCTCCCGTGAATGAGGAGAACCTCCTGTGAATGAGGAGAACCTCCTGACGGTGAACGAGGAGAACCTCCTGATGGTGAATGAGGAGAACCTCCTGACCGTGAACGAGGAGAACCTCCTGACACCTCCTGGTGAACGCGTAGAACCTCCTGATAGTGAACGAGGAGAACCTCCTGATAGTGAACGAGGAGAATCTCCTGACCGTGAACGAGGAGAACCTCCTGACCGTGAACGAGGAGAACCTCCTGACGGTGAACGAGTAGAATCTCCTGACGGTGAACGAGGAGAACCTCCTGACGGTGAACGAGGAGAACCTCCTGACGGTGAACGTGAAAAACCTCCTGATGGTGAACGAGGAGAACCACCTGACCATAAACGAGGAGAACCTCCTGACACCTCCTGGTGAACGAGAAGAACCTCCTGACAGTGAACGAGTAGAACCTCCTGACAGTGAACGAGTAGAACCTCCTGACGGTGAACGAGGAGAAACTCCTGACGGTGAACGAGTAGAACCTCCTGACCGTGGACGAGGAGAACCTCATGACGGTGAACGAATAGAACCTCCAGACCGTGAACGAGGAGAACCTCCTGTGAACGAGGAGAACCTCCTGTGAACGAGGAGAACCTCCTGATGGTGAATGAGGAGAACCTCCTGACACCTCCTGGTGAACGCGTAGAACCTCCTGACAGTGAACGAGGAGAAACTCCTGACGGTGAACGAGTAGAACCTCCTGACGATGAACGAGGAGAACCTCCTGACGGTGAACGAGGAGAATCTCCTGACGGTGAACGAGTAGAACCTCCTGACGGTGAACGAGTAGAACCTCCTGACCGTGAACGAGGAGAACCTCCCGTGAACGAGAAGAACCTCCCGTGAACGAGGAGAACCTCCTGTGAATGAGGAGAACCTCCTGTGAATGAGGAGAACCTCCTGACGGTGAACGAGGAGAACCTCCTGATGGTGAATGAGGAGAACCTCCTGACCGTGAACGAGGAGAACCTCCTGACACCTCCTGGTGAACGCGTAGAACCTCCTGATAGTGAACGAGGAGAACCTCCTGACAGTGAACGAGGAGAATCTCCTGACCGTGAACGAGGAGAACCTCCTGACCGTGAACGAGGAGAACCTCCTGACGGTGAACGAGTAGAACCTCCTGACAGTGAACGAGGAGAACCTCCTGACGGTGAACGAGGAGAACCTCCTGACGGTGAACGTGAAAAACCTCCTGATGGTGAACGAGGAGAACCACCTGACCATAAACGAGGAGAACCTCCTGACACCTCCTGGTGAACGAGAAGAACCTCCTGACAGTGAACGAGTAGAACCTCCTGACAGTGAACGAGTAGAACCTCCTGACGGTGAACGAGGAGAAACTCCTGACGGTGAACGAGTAGAACCTCCTGACCGTGGACGAGGAGAACCTCATGACGGTGAACGAATAGAACCTCCTGACCGTGAACGAGGAGAACCTCCTGTGAACGAGGAGAACCTCCTGTGAACGAGGAGAACCTCCTGACGGCGAACGAGTAGAACGAGGAGAACCTCCTGACGGTGAACGAGGAGAACCTCCTGACGGTGAACGAGGAGAACCTCCTGACGGTGAACGAGGAGAACCTCCTGATCAATATCTGGATCAAAAACAACAATATTGAATGAAATCTGTGTCTTACTTCTGATGTAGATGCTGTGCAGGGACTTCTGGGAACACTACAAAATAACGACTCTCTGAAAAACGATTCTCTGAAGTGAATCAGTCTTCCCATGCTACTGCACAACTCCTGCAACTTTATTTTGCTTCTAATGACCGTAGATAAACTAATTAATGGAAATTTACAGTTATTTTGATCTTTGTAGTTAAATTTTCCTCTGACAGCAATTGATCATATAATATTGAATGTAAGGCTTTGTGTTGAGAGGTTCTTTCCCTCCACATTGGGCAGTAAACTGGTGTAATGGTGGATCGCTCAGAGCAGAAGTGAGTGTGTGTGTGTGTGTGTTGGGTGCATCTGTGTAGCTCTGGATTGACCTTCACAGTGTCAGAATCTCATCTTTAAATAATGGCTTCCAGACCAACATTGATTGAGTATTTTTAGCAACTCCTTGCCGAGACTGGGAAATGTAGGAGTGGTTAAATATTAAAGTCTGTGGTGAGGTGTAGGTGTGTGTGTAGAGTTTCCTCACCTGAGCTCACTTTCACACGGATCGATGGCCGATAGAGGAACACACTCCACTCCTTCATTAACACACACGGTTCATTAACACACACCTCTACATCAGTAAAACATCATGCCTGCAAATGCAGAGATTTCCTTGGACCAAGGAATCTCTGTTTTCTCCCTAACAACAGTTCAAGTTTAACCAAAATTATATTTTAGGCCGCTAAAAACTATGTATTTTTTCAAATTCTGTTTCATTTATTTATATACTTATTTTTTTCAAATTGTGATTTTTCCATTAAATTTTTTTCTGGATTTATTTTGATTTCATATTTTATAGATCTGCAACTAGCGATTATTTTGATAATCAATTAATCTGTCGATTATTTGTTCGATTACTCTATTAGTCAGATGAAAAATCCAAAAGTGTGAATTCATTAATTTTTGTAATAAAAATGTATCAATTTAAGCAACAATTAAAAGTTTAACCAAAATTATATTTTTGAATCCGTTTTTTATTTTTACTCAATTATTATTGTATTAATAATAAATAAAAAAAATCTACATTTTGTTTTAATGATTAGATTAAAATGTTAGTATCCAAATCATGGAATTTATCAACAATTTAAAGATTATTGATAAATTTATAATAATGTTTATCAGTTTTTAATAACCCCCCCCCCCAAATTGCGTTTTATTTTTCCCAAATTCTGTTTTAATGGTTTAATTAAATAATCAACTGAACCAAACTTTAAACAGTTTCATAATTTATTGCATTTGTACCACAATAGTGTTTTATTTTGTCATGAATCCTGTTGTGTGATGCATGTGATTCTCATAGATAGGGGTAGTTGAGTTGACTCTGACACTGCAGTTGTGTGTGTGACTCTGGATGTGTGTGTGAATCTGGATGTGTGTGTGACTCTGGATGTGTGTATGAATCTGGAGTTGTGTGTTAATCTGGATGTGTGTTAATCTGGATGTGTGTGAATCTGCAGTTGTGTGTGAATCTGCAGTTGTGTGTGAATCTGGAGTTGTGTGTTAATCTGGATGTGTGTGTGAATCTGCAATTGTGTGTGACTCTGGATGTGTGTGTGACTCTGGATGTGTGTGTGAATCTGGATGTGTGTGTGACTGGATGTGTGTGTGAATCTGCAGTTGTGTGTGAATCTTCAGTTGTGTGTGACTCTGGATGTGTGTGTGAATCTGGATGTGTGTGTGACTCTGGATGTGTGTGTGACTCTGGATGTGTGTGTGAATCTGCAGTTGTGTGTGAATCTGGAGTTGTGTGTGAATCTGGATGTGTGTGTGAATCTGCAGTTGTGTGTGAATCTGGATGTGTGTGTGAATCTGGAGTTGTGTGTGACTCTGGATGTGTGTCTGACTCTGCAGTTGTATGTGACACTGGATGTGTGTGTGACTGGATGTGTGTGTGAATCTGCAGTTGTGTGTGAATCTGGATGTGTGTGTGAATCTGGATGTGTGTGTGTGAATCTGGAGTTGTGTGTGACTCTGGATGTGTGTGTGACTCTGGATGTGTGTGTGTGACTGGATATGTGTGTGAATCTGCAGTTGTGTGTGAATCTGGATGTGTGTGTGAATCTGGAGTTGTGTGTGACTCTGGATGTGTGTGTGAGTGTGTGAGAGTGTGTGTGTGACTCTGGATGTGTGTGTGACTCTGCAGTTTTGTTTGAATCTGGTTGTGTGTGTGAATCTGGATGTGTGTGTGGCTCTGCAGTTGTGTGTGACTCTGGATGTGTGTGTGACTCTGCAGTTGTGTGTGACTCTGGATGTGTGTGTGACTCTGGATGTGTGTGTGACTCTGCAGTTGTGTGTGACTGGATGTGTGTGTGACTCTGCAGTTGTGTGTGACTCTGGGTGTGAGTGACTCTGGATGTGTGTGTGACTGCAGTTTTTTTAATCTGGAGTTGTGTGTGAATCTGGTTGTGTGTGTGAATCTGGATGTGTGTGTGACTCTGCAGTTGTGTGTGACTCTGGATGTGTGTGTGACTCTGGATGTGTGTGTGACTGCAGTTTTTTTTAAATCTGGAGTTGTGTGTGAATCTGGTTGTGTGTGTGAATCTGGATGTGTGTGTGACTCTGCAGTTGTGTGTGACTCTGGATGTGTGTGTGACTCTGGATGTGTGTGTGACTCTGCAGTTGTGTGTGACTCTGGATGTGTGTGTGACTATGCAGTTGTGTGTGACTCTGGATGTGTGTGTGACTCTGCAGTTGTGTGTGACTCTGGATGTGTGTGTGACTGCAGTTTTGTTTGAATCTGGATGTGTGTGTGACTCTGCAGTTTTGTTTGAATCTGGAGTTGTGTGTGAATCTGGTTGTGTGTGACTCTGCAGTTGTGTGTGAATCTGGATGTGTGTGTGACTCTGCAGTTGTGTGTGACTCTGGATGTGTGTGTGACTCTGCAGTTGTGTGTGACTCTGGATGTGTGTGTGACTCTGCAGTTGTGTGTGACTGGATGTGTGTGTGAATCTGGAGTTGTGTGTGTGACTCTGCAGTTGTGTGTGACTCTGGATGTGTGTGTGACTCTGCAGTTGTGTGTGACTCTGGATGTGTGTGTGACTCAGGATGTGTGTGTGACTCTGCAGTTGTGTGTGACTCTGGATGTGTGTGTGACTTTGGATGTGTGTGTGACTCTGCAGTTTTGTTTGAATCTGGAGTTGTGTGTGAATCTGGCTGTGTGTGTGACTCTGCAGTTGTGTGTGACTCTGGATGTGTGTGTGACTCTGCAGTTGTGTGTGAATCTGGTTGAGTGTGTGACTCTGCAGTTGTGTGTGACTCTGGTTGTGTGTGTGACTGCAGTTGTGTGTGACTCTGGATGTGTGTGTGACTCTGCAGTTGTGTGTGACTGGATGTGTGTGACTCTGGATGTGTGTGTAACTCTGCAGTTGTGTGTGACTGGATGTGTGTGTGACTGGATGTGTGTGTGACTGGATGTGTGTGTGACTCTGGATGTGTGTGTGACTCTGCAGTTTTGTTTGAATCTGGAGTTGTGTGTGAATCTGGATGTGTGTGTGAATCTGGAGTTGTGTGTGACTGGATGTGTGTGTGACTCTGGACGTGTGTGTGACTGGATGTGTGTGTGAATCTGCAGTTGTGTGTGAATCTGGATGTGTGTGTGAATCTGGAGTTGTGTGTGACTCTGGATGTGTGTGTGAGTGTGTGAGAGTGTGTGTGTGACTCTGGATGTGTGAGTGACTGCAGTTTTGTTTGAATCTGGTTGTGTGTGTGACTCTGGATGTGTGTGTGACTGCAGTTGTGTGTGACTCTGGATGTGTGTGTGACTCTGGATGTGTGTGTGACTCTGCAGTTGTGTGTGACTCTGGATGTGTGTGTGACTATGCAGTTGTGTGTGACTCTGGATGTGTGTGTGACTGCAGTTGTGTGTGACTCTGGATGTGTGTGTGACTGCAGTTTTGTTTGAATCTGGAGTTGTGTGTGAATCTGGTTGTGTGTGTGAATCTGGATGTGTGTGTGACTGCAGTTGTGTGTGACTCTGGATGTGTGTGTGAATCTGGTTGTGTGTGTGACTCTGGATGTGTGTGTGACTCTGCAGTTGTGTGTGACTCTGGATGTGTGTGTGACTGCAGTTTTGTTTGAATCTGGATGTGTGTGTGACTCTGCAGTTTTGTTTGAATCTGGATGTGTGTGTGACTCTGGATGTGTGTGTGACTGCAGTTGTGTGTGGCTCTGGATGTGTGTGTGACTGCAGTTGTGTGTGACTCTGGATGTGTGTGTGACTGGATGTGTGTGTGACTCTGCAGTTGTGTGTGACTGGATGTGTGTGTGACTGCAGTTTTGTTTGAATCTGGAGTTGTGTGTGAATCTGGATGTGTGTGTGACTCTGCAGTTGTGTGTGATTCTGGAGTTGTGTGTGACTCTGCAGTTGTGTGTGACACTGGATGTGTGTGACTGGATGTGTGTGTGAATCTGCAGTTGTGTGTGAATCTGGATGTGTGTGTGTGAATCTGGAGTTGTGTGTGACTCTGGATGTGTGTGTGACTCTGGATGTGTGTGTGTGACTGGATATGTGTGTGAATCTGCAGTTGTGTGTGAATCTGGATGTGTGTGTGAATCTGGAGTTGTGTGTGACTCTGGATGTGTGTGTGAGTGTGTGAGAGTGTGTGTGTGACTGGATGTGTGTGTGACTCTGCAGTTTTGTTTGAATCTGGTTGTGTGTGTGAATCTGGATGTGTGTGTGGCTCTGCAGATGTGTGTGACTCTGGATGTGTGTGTGACTCTGCAGTTGTGTGTGACTCTGGATGTGTGTGTGACTCTGCAGTTGTGTGTGACTCTGGATGTGTGTGTGACTCTGCAGTTGTGTGTGACTCTGGGTGTGAGTGACTCTGGATGTGTGTGTGACTGCAGTTTTTTTTAAATCTTGAGTTGTGTGTGAATCTGGATGTGTGTGTGACTCTGCAGTTGTGTATGACTCTGGATGTGTGTGTGAATCTGGAGTTGTGTGTGAATCTGGTTGTGTGTGTGACTCTGCAGTTGTGTGTGACTCTGGATGTGTGTGTGACTTTGGATGTGTGTGTGACTGCAGTTTTGTTTGAATCTGCAGTTGTGTGTGAATCTGGATGTGTGTGTGAATCTGGTTGTGTGTGTGACTCTGCAGTTGTGTGTGACTCTGGATGTGTGTGTGACTCTGCAGTTGTGTGTGGTGAATCTGGTTGTGTGTGTGACTCTGCAGTTGTGTGTGACTCTGGTTGTGTGTGTGACTCTGCAGTTGTGTGTGACTCTGGATGTGTGTGTGACTGCAGTTGTATGTGACACTGGATGTGTGTGTGACTGCAGTTGTGTGTGAATCTGGATGTGTGTGTGAATCTGGATGTGTGTGTGAATCTGGAGTTGTGTGTGACTCTGGATGTGTGTGTGACTGCAGTTTTGTTTGAATCTGGAGTTGTGTGTGAATCTGGTTGTGTGTGTGAATCTGGATGTGTGTGTGACTGCAGTTTTGTTTGAATCTGGAGTTGTGTGTGAATCTGGTTGTGTGTGTGACTCTGCAGTTGTGTGTGACTCTGGATGTGTGTGTGTGACACTGGATGTATGTGTGACTGGATGTATGTGTGACTGGATGTGTGTGTGAATCTGCAGTTGTGTGTGTGAATCTGCAGTTGTGTGTGACTGGATGTGTGTGTGAATCTGGATGTGTGTGTGACTCTGCAGTTGTGTGTGACTCTGGATGTGTGTGTGACTGGATGTGTGTGTGAATCTGGAGTTGTGTGTGAATCTGGATGTGTGTGTGATTGCAGTTGTGTGTGACTCTGGATGTGTGTGTGACTGCAGTTGTGTGTGACACTGGATGTGTGTGACTGGATGTGTGTGTGAATCTGCAGTTTTGTTTGAATCTGGAGTTGTGTGTGAATCTGGATGTGTGTGTGACTGCAGTTGTATGTGACTCTGGATGTGTGTGACTGGATGTGTGTGTGACTCTGCAGTTTTGTTTGAATCTGGAGTTGTGTGTGTGACTGCAGTTGTATGTGATTCTGGATGTGTGTGTGACTGCAGTTGTGTGTGACTGGATGTGTGTGTGACTCTGCAGTTTTGTTTGAATCTGGAGTTGTGTGTGAATCTGGATGTGTGTGTGACTCTGCAGTTGTATGTGACTCTGGATGTGTGTGTGACTGCAGTTGTGTGTGACACTGGATGTGTGTGACTGGATGTGTGTGTGAATCTGCAGTTTTGTGTGACTCTGGATGTGTGTGTGAATTTTGTTTTGTGTGTGACTCTGGATGTGTGTGTGACTCTGCAGTTGTGTGTGACTCTGGATGTGTGTGTGTGAATCTGCAGTTGTGTGTGAATCTGGATGTGTGTGTGAATCTGGATTTGTGTGTGAATCTGGAGTTGTGTGTGACACTGGATGTGTGTGTGAATCTGGATGTGTGTGTGAATCTGGATGTGTGTGTGTATCTGGAGTTGTGTGTGACTCTGGATGTGTGTGTGACTCTGCAGTTTTGTTTGAATCTGGAGTTGTGTGTGTGAATCTGGTTGTGTGTGTTAATCTGGTTGTGTGTGTGAATCTGGATGTGTGTGTGACTGCAGTTTTGTTTGAATCTGGAGTTGTGTGTGAATCTGGTTGTGTGTGTGACTCTGGATGTGTGTGTGACTCTGGATGTGTGTGTGACTGCAGTTTTGTTTGAATCTGGAGTTGTGTATGAATCTGGTTGTGTGTGTGACTGCAGTTGTGTGTGACTCTGGATGTGTGTGTGACTCTGCAGTTGTGTGTGACTCTGGATGTGTGTGTGACTCTGCAGTTGTGTTTGACTCTGGATGTGTGTGTGACTCTGCAGTTGTGTGTGACTCTGGATGTGTGTGTGACTCTGCAGTTGTGTGTGACACTGGATGTGTGTGTGACTGGATGTGTGTGTGAATCTGGATGTGTGTGTGACTCTGCAGTTGTGTGTGACTCTGGATGTGTGTGTGACTCTGCAGTTGTGTGTGACACTGGATGTGTGTGTGAATCTGCAGTTGTGTGTGACTCTGGATGTGTGTGTGAATCTGGATGTGTGTGTGACTGCAGTTGTGTGTGACTCTGGATGTGTGTGTGACTCTGCAGTTGTGTGTGACTGTGGATGTGTGTGTGAATCTGGATGTGTGTGTGACTCTGCAGTTGTGTGTGACTCTGGATGTGTGTGTGACTGCAGTTGTGTGTGAATCTGGATGTGTGTGTGAATCTGGATGTGTGTGTGACTCCGCAGTTTTGTTTGAATCTGGAGTTGTGTGTGTGACTCTGCAGTTGTGTGTGACTCTGGAGTTGTGTGTGACTCTGCAGTTGTGTGTGACACTGGATGTGTGTGTGACTGGATGTGTGTGTGAATCTGGAGTTGTGTGTGAATCTGGATGTGTGTGTGACTCTGCAGTTGTGTGTGACACTGGATGTGTGTGTGACTGGATGTGTGTGTGAATCTGTAGTTGTGTGTGAATCTGGTTGTGTGTGTGAATCTGGATGTGAATCTGCAGTTGTGTGTGTGACTCTGCAGTTGTGTGTGACACTGGATGTGTGTGTGAATCTGGAGGTGTGTGTGAATCTGGATGTGTGTGTGAATCTGCAGTTGTGTGTGACTCTGGATGTGTGTGTGACTGCAGTTGTGTGTGACTCTGGATGTGTGTGTGACTCTGCAGTTGTGTGTGACACTGGATGTGTGTGTGAATCTGGATGTGTGTGTGACTCTGCAGTTGTGTGTGACTCTGGATGTGTGTGTGACTCTGCAGTTGTGTGTGACACTGGATGTGTGTGTGACTGGATGTGTGTGTGAATCTGGAGTTGTGTGTGAATCTGGATGTGTGTGTGACTCTGCAGTTGTGTGTGACTCTGGATGTGTGTGTGACTCTGCAGTTGTGTGTGACTCTGGATGTGTGTGTGACACTGGATGTGTGTGTGACTCTGGATGTGTGTGTGAATCTGCAGTTGTGTGTGACTCTGGATGTGTGTGTGAATCTGGATGTGTGTGTGACTCTGCAGTTGTGTGTGACTCTGGATGTGTGTGTGACTCTGCAGTTGTGTGTGAATCTGGATGTGTGTGTGAATCTGAATGTGTGTGTGAATCTGGAGTTGTGTGTATGACTCTGCAGTTGTGTGTGAATCTGGATGTGTGTGTGACTGCAGTTTTGTTTGAATCTGGAGTTGTGTGTGAATCTGGTTGTGTGTGTGAATCTGGATGTGTGTGTGACTCTGCAGTTGTGTGTGACTCTGGATGTGTGTGTGACTGCAGTTGTGTGTGACTCTGGATGTGTGTGTGAATCTACAGTTGTATGTGACACTGGATGTGTGTGTGACTGGATGTGTGTGTGAATCTGCAGTTGTGTGTGTGAATCTGGAGTTGTGTGTGACTCTGGATGTGTGTGTGAATCTACAGTTTTGTGTGACTCTGGATGTGTGTGTGAATCTGGAGTTGTGTGTGACTGGATGTGTGTGTGAATCTACAGTTGTGTGTGACACTGGATGTGTGTGTGACTGGATGTGTGTGAATCTGCAGTTGTATGTGTGAATCTGGAGTTGTGTGTGACTCTGGATGTGTGTGTGAATCTGCAGTTGTGTGTGAATCTGGATGTGTGTGTGACTCTGCAGTTTTGTTTGAATCTGGAGTTGTGTGTGAATCTGGTTGTGTGTGTGAATCTGGATGTGTGTGTGACTCTGCAGTTGTGTGTGACTCTGGATGTGTGTGTGAATCTACAGTTGTATGTGACACTGGATGTGTGTGTGACTGGATGTGTGTGTGAATCTGCAGTTGTGTGTGTGAATCTGGAGTTGTGTGTGACTCTGGATGTGTGTGTGAATCTACAGTTTTGTGTGACTCTGGATGTGTGTGTGAATCTGGAGTTGTGTGTGAATCTACAGTTTTGTGTGACTCTGGATGTGTGTGTGAATCTGGAGTTGTGTGTGACTGGATGTGTGTGTGAATCTACAGTTGTGTGTGACACTGGATGTGTGTGTGACTGGATGTGTGTGAATCTGCAGTTGTGTGTGTGAATCTGGAGTTGTGTGTGACTCTGGATGTGTGTGTGAATCTGCAGTTGTGTGTGAATCTGGATGTGTGTGTGACTCTGCAGTTTTGTTTGAATCTGGAGTTGTGTGTGAATCTGGTTGTGTGTGTGACTCTGGATGTGTGTGTGAATCTGGAGTTGTGTGTGACTGGATGTGTGTGTGAATCTACAGTTGTGTGTGACACTGGATGTGTGTGTGACTGGATGTGTGTGAATCTGCAGTTGTGTGTTTGAATCTGGAGTTGTGTGTGAATCTGGATGTGTGTGTGAATCTGCAGTTGTGTGTGAATCTGGATGTGTGTGTGACTCTGCAGTTTTGTTTGAATCTGGAGTTGTGTGTGAATCTGGTTGTGTGTGTGACTCTGGATGTGTGTGTGACTCTGCAGTTGTGTGTGACTCTGGATGTGTGTGTGAATCTACAGTTGTATGTGACACTGGATGTGTGTGTGACTGGATGTGTGTGTGAATCTGCAGTTGTGTGTGTGAATCTGGAGTTGTGTGTGACTCTGGATGTGTGTGTGAATCTACAGTTTTGTGTGACTCTGGATGTGTGTGTGAATCTGGAGTTGTGTGTGAATCTACAGTTTTGTGTGACTCTGGATGTGTGTGTGAATCTGGAGTTGTGTGTGACTGGATGTGTGTGTGAATCTACAGTTGTGTGTGACACTGGATGTGTGTGTGACTGGATGTGTGTGAATCTGCAGTTGTGTGTGTGAATCTGGAGTTGTGTGTGACTCTGGATGTGTGTGTGACTGCAGTTTTGTTTGAATCTGGAGTTGTGTGTGAATCTGGTTGTGTGTGACTCTGGATGTGTGTGTGAATCTGCAGTTGTGTGTGACACTGGATGTGTGTGTGACTGCAGGTGTGTGTGACTCTGGATGTGTGTGTGAATCTGCAGTTGTGTGTGACACTGGATGTGTGTGTGACTGCAGTTGTGTGTGACTCTGGATGTGTGTGTGACTGCAGTTGTGTGTGACTCTGGATGTGTATGTGAATCTGCAGTTGTGTGTGTGACTGCAGTTGTGTGTGACTCTGGATGTGTGTGTGAATCTGCAGTTGTGTGTGACTCTGGATGTGTGTGTGACTGCAGTTGTGTGTGAATCTGGATGTGTGTGTGAATCTGGTTGTGTGTGTGACTGCAGTTGTGTGTGACTGGTTGTGTGTGTGACTCTGCAGTTGTGTGTGACTGCAGGTGTGTGTGACTCTGGATGTGTGTGTGAATCTGCAGTTGTGTGTGACACTGGATGTGTGTGTGACTGCAGTTGTGTGTGACTCTGGATGTGTGTGTGACTGCAGTTGTGTGTGACTCTGGATGTGTACGTGAATCTGCAGTTGTGTGTGTGACTGCAGTTGTGTGTGACTCTGGATGTGTGTGTGAATCTGCAGTTGTGTGTGACTCTGGATGTGTGTGTGACTGCAGTTGTGTGTGACTCTGGATGTGTGTGTGAATCTGGATGTGTGTGTGAATCTGGTTGTGTGTGTGACTGCAGTTGTGTGTGACTGCAGGTGTGTGTGACTCTGGATGTGTGTGTGAATCTGCAGTTGTGTGTGACACTGGATGTGTGTGTGACTGCAGTTTTGTTTGAATCTGGAGTTGTGTGTGAATCTGGTTGTGTGTGTGACTCTGCAGTTGTGTGTGACTGCAGGTGTGTGTGACTCTGGATGTGTGTGTGAATCTGCAGTTGTGTGTGACACTGGATGTGTGTGTGACTGCAGTTGTGTGTGACTGGATGTGTGTGTGACTGCAGTTGTGTGTGACTCTGGATGTGTATGTGAATCTGCAGTTGTGTGTGTGACTGCAGTTGTGTGTGACTCTGGATGTGTGTGTGAATCTGCAGTTGTGTGTGACTCTGGATGTGTGTGTGATTCTGCAGTTGTGTGTGACTCTGGATGTGTGTGTGATTCTGCAGTTGTGTGTGACTCTGGATGTGTGTGTGATTCTGCAGTTGTGTGTAGGCCTGTCACGATTATGAAATTTGGCTGACGATTAATTGTCTAAAAAATAATTGCGGTTATGCCGATTAATTGTCTGTTTTAGGGCTTTGTGCTTCATTCATTAAATAATTGTGATGAATTTAATCCTTTGTAAGTTATCATTTTGCAGTGTAAGATTACAGTTAACACTTTTAAATATTAAATAAATATATTCAATAGCTATGACAATTTGTTTATTAAACTTAGTAAGTGTATAAATCAGCAGCAAAAAGTAATTTTTGAAAACATCTGCACAGTAATTTAATAAAATCTAAACATGTTAATAAAAACAAATGTGCACAAACCATGATAATATGATACGCTTCAAAACAGAGCGGAACAAATCGCGTATGCGCATCGCGGGTGCAGAATGATGTGCTTAATGCAACATGGAGTCACAGTGCGCAGCGCTGCACAAGTGCGCATTTAAAAGTTCACGGCACAAAGCGAAGAAATGTCGAGCGCACAAATCCTAGTGTTTATCAGTCCAACAGTTTATTGATCATTTGTTTCTTCACAGTTTTAAACTCCAGTTATTGTGCGTCTGATGCCAATTCATAGTCCTTGTGCTGTGTAGGCACACGGTAGCGAGCGAGTCATTTAGAAACAGCAAAAAACTCCAGCATAATAAAGTCATTTTATGCAAATCCACAGCCCTTTATCTACAGATCAAGCATTATAACGTCAATGTAACATTGGAGAAAGTTTTACCGTGTATCCTGTCGTAACCGGACGACGCGCGCTGTTTGAATGCTGAATGGAATGATTGACAGCTGCAAAGTTTGAATGCTGAACGGAATGATTGACAGCTGCAGACGAGTTTGTGAACTTTAATTTAACAATTTAAATATACTACTGTCCCTCACATTAAGCTATGGAATGGCTTCAGATGACTTTGAATATATTGCTGGAAAACGTAATTAGTGCTTGTCTATTTATTTTGGTCCATGACTCCCCCTTGTGCCGTAGGCCTATAAAAGAGCGCAATAATCGCGGTTGTCTGAAACAATCGCGGTTAGATCAAATAATCGCGATCAGACGGTTATTTAATTATCGCGACAGGCCTAGTTGTGTGTGACTCTGGTTGTGTGTGTGAATCTGGATGTGTGTGTGAATCTGCAGTTGTGTGTGACTCTGGATGTGTGTGTGACTGCAGTTGTGTGTGTTCTCAGCTAATAGCTCCACTCAGAGGCGGCGGAGAGATCTCTGTGGCGCTGCTGTAAATGTCAAACTCAAACACACAGTAACTGGCCGAAGCTCTTTCTCCAGGGCTTCTAATGGCTCTGATAGACTCGTTACATTAGTCAGATGTAATTAGAGGAACCTGAAAACTGAACACGTTTCTTCACAAGTTCGTTCCCTGTTTCCTGGAAATGTTGAATGACACTAATGTTCGCCCGTTGTCTGAGTCTTCAATGAGACGGTTAGTCATGTGTGTGTAGATCACTCTAGTGTGTGTGTGTGTAGATCACTGTAGTGTGTGTGTAGATCACTGTCTGTACATCGTGTTCTCTCTATTAATGCTCATATATTGGGTCTCGTCAGAAGGGTTATGCAACACACGGTGATCAAGAGTCCCAGTTCACAGGAGGGTGTATGGCTGCAGTCTGGCATTGACTAATCAAATGAAATGGCGTTTGTTTTCTTTTTGTAATTATGATTATTAATATTTTGTAGGGGTGTAACAATATATCGTGTCACAATATATCGCAATACAAAAATGCAACAATATGTATCGTGGATGGTGACAATATGTATCGTGGATAGTTCACCCAAAATAAAAATTACCCTGTGAGAAAAAATTGATGTTTTCAGAGTCAGTACTACATTAAACTACAATATATTATGTTGAATATAATGTATAATAATGGGGGAATATTAGTGGGTCCTGATAATGCTTATGTTATAAGTCTTATGTTACCAGTAAAAAGTGGCCTACATTATTTTAAATATATCTAGCCAGTGACAGAGTGCAAGCATATTCGTCTAAAATAATTCTGTATTTTCAGGTTCAGAATCATGAATATATTTATTCTGATGTCACCATTGTCCAAGCCTATTCA
>NC_139985.1:29695790-29743290 GCF_963993115.1 Abramis brama
AGCTCTCCACCAATCAGGGCTGAGAACCTTCAGAAGAACAACCATCTCTACAGCTCTCCACCAATCAGACCTGAGAACCTTCCAGTAGAACAACCATCTCTGCAGCTCTCCACCAATCAGGCCTGAGAACCTTCCAGATGAACAACCATCTCTACAGCTCTCCACCAATCAGGGCTGAGAACCTTCAGAAGAACAAACCATCTCTACAGCTCTCCACCAATCAGGGCTGAGAACCTTCAGAAGAACAACCATCTCTACATCTCTCCACCAATCAGGCCTGAGAACCTTCCGGAAGAGCAACAATCTCTGCAGCTCTCCACCAATCAGGGCTGAGAACCTTCCAGAAGAACAACCATCTCTGCAGCTCTCCACCAATCAGGCCTGAGAACCTTCCAGAAGAACAGCCATCTCTCAGCTCTCCACCAATCAGGCCTGAGAACCTTCCAGAAGAACAACCATCTCTGCAGCTCTCCACCAATCAGGCCTGAGAACCTTCCAGAAGAACAACCATCTCTACATCTCTCCGCCAGTCAGACCTGAGAACCTTTCAGAAGAACAACCATCTCTGCAGCTCTCCACCAATCAGGGCTGAGAACCTTCAGAAGAACAACCATCTCTACATCTCTCCACCAATCAGACCTGAGAACCTTCCAGAAGAACAACCATCTCTACATCTCTCCGCCAGTCAGACCTGAGAACCTTCCAGAAGAACAACCATCTCTGCAGCTCTCCGCCAGTCAGACCTGAGAACCTTCAGAAGAACAAACCATCTCTGCAGCTCTCCACCAATCAGACCTGAGAACCTTTCAGAAGAACAAACCATCTCTGCAGCTCTCCACCAATCAGGCCTGAGAACCTTCCAGAAGAACAAACCATCTCTGCAGCTCTCCACCAATCAGGCCTGAGAACCTTCCAGAAGAACAAACCATCTCTGCAGCTCTCCACCAATCAGACCTGAGAACCTTCCAGAAGAACAAACCATCTCTGCAGCTCTCCACTAATCAGACCTGAGAACCTTCCAGAAGAACAACCATCTCTGCAGCTCTCCACCAATCAGACAAAAGCCACTCCTCAGTAGTTTGACAAAAGGCACCTGAAGGACTTTCAGACCATGAGAAACAAAATTGATGAGGAACCGGGAGACTCGTCAGGATCAAGGGAAAGATGAGGAACTGGGAGACTCGTCAGGATTGAGGGAAAGATGAGGAACTGGGAGACTTGTCAGGATCGAGGGAAAGATGAGGAACTTGGAGACTCGTCAAGATCGAGGGAAAGATGAGGATCGAGGGAAAGATGAGGAACCGGGAGACTCGTCAGGATCGAGGGAAAGATGAGGAACTGGGAGACTCGTCAGGATCGAGGGAAAGGTGAGGAACTGGGAGACTCGTCAGGATCGAGGGTAAGATGAGGATCGAGGGAAAGATGAGGAACTGGGAGACTTGTCAGGATCGAGGGAAAGATGAATGTACAGAGATGTCCTTGATGGAAACCTGCTCCAGAGCTCTGGATCTCAGACTGGGGCGACGGTTCATCTTCCAACAGGACAACGACACTCAGCACACAGCCAAGATAAAAGAGGAGTGGCTCCGGGACAACTCTGGGAATATCTTTGAGTGGCCCACCAGAGCCCAGACTCGAATCCGATTGAGCGTCTCTGGAGAGATCTGAAAATGGCTGTGCACCGACACCGACACCTGATGGAGCTTGAGAGGTTTATAATTAATTTAATTTAATAAATTTGCAAAGATTTCAAACAAACTTCTTTCACGTTGTCATTATGGGGTATTGTTTGTAGAATTTTGAGGAAAATAATGAATTTAATCAATTTTGGAATAAGGCTGTGACATAACAAAATGTGGAAAAAGTGAAGCGCTGTGAATACTTTCCGGATGCATGAGAGGTCAAGGACAGGTGGGCAGAACGACATGAAATCTGACACGCCATCTAAAAAATGTGACACTCATGGTGAAAGACACTGAAAATACAGTTTTCAAATCAATCAAAGCAACAATAGAAATGTAGGTAACACTTTACAATCAGGTCTGATTCGTTCATACAATAAGCAATATTCTTTTTACAGCATTTATTAATCTTTGTTAATGTTAGTCAGTACAAATATATTTGTTCAGTGTTTGTTCATGTTATTCCACTGTGGATTAAATAATATTAACATAAAACTTTTGATTTGAAAACTGTATTGTTAAAGGTTTAAATTAGCATAACTAAATGAAAGCTTATTGTAAAGCGTTAAGAGAACGAGTCCTGTGTGTAACTCATAAAATTATGTTTTTATCTTTTGTCTCTTGTACTGTTGCGTAATCAGCATTCATGTAACTAATTCATTTGAAATTTTCACGGAAATCATTTGAAAGTGGTACATTCTCACCATACGCTATTATGAATGACCTGGTTTTGTCACACTGATGAATAATGGACATGTAATTGATTTATAAGAACAGAAAGCATGTAAAGAGTGTGTGTTTCAGGTGTTATGCTGCCTGACCAGACGTTTCCCATTGTTCCTTGAGGATCTAGTGTTTGAGCGGTTCAGCCGGATTAAATATAGCCTTCAGTGCCGGAGCAGCCGAACACGGTTTATATAAGGCTAAACTTCACTGAGAGTAAATATTTGACCTGGCACTGCAGAAATCTCCTCGTGTCGCACCATCAGTGGAGAACCAGGAAAAATCCCAGCTGAATTTATTCAGTGCTAACGGATGACTAACGCACCTTTTTCCGTTCCACGTCAACGAATCAAGGGGAAGATTTAGGTGATCCCACACTTGCCATTGTCATGAATATCCCTGAGGATCTGAGGTCTGAGTCAGCAGAGACGAGCTGGTGCTGATGGAAGAGTTCCCACTTCTCCACGTCACACGAGGGAATGTGACAGCTGTCAATCACACTGAGCCCCATATTTACACTGTTACGTCCGGCCATACTAGAGGATTCCTGAATAACGGATCAGTTCTCATATAATGGTGTCAATGCAGGTAGATCAATAGTATTGTTGAATGTTAAATGTCCCCAACTAAGCAAGCCAAAAGCCAGAAGTCAGAGCCAACAGAGGCAAGGAACCAAAACTCCATCAGTGACAGAATGCTGGATATTATGCAAATGTGAAAACCGTTGCATTCCCAACTGCATATTAAACTCACAGCAATTGTTGAGATGAAGTTCATGATGAAGTTCACTGTATTTATTCACTGTGAACTGAGACACTAACACCAGATCATGAGCTGATCGCTTACATGAGAGCAGTGCCGTGCTCTGCTCTGGAAATCTTATTTATTTATTTTACTTATTTAATTAACTCACAAAGTTTTGCGATTTGATGAAGGCACTAAGCCATTTTGTGATTTAGATTTTTGTTTCATTGACATGTTTGCCAAAGCAACGTCACTTTACACAACGTTAGAGACCTTTATTACCGTTATTATGAGAAGTGTAAACATATTTTTTTGGCCGTTTGCCAAAGTTTGCGGGATGTTGGTCTCTTTGTTTAGTGTACTTGAACACAGTAATGGTAGCATCTGTGACTGCAGTAAGTGTACGGTGGTTTAGAGGACTAGTTTAGAGAATGGAGGACTGGTTTCAGTCAAGTCACCATTTCATATAGCGCTTTTAACAATGTAGATTGTTTCAAAGCAGCTTTACATTGATTATAGGAAATTAAAGTACTGGCTTTATAGAAGCTCTAGAAAGTTATTGTTCAGCTAAAGTTAGTTTTGATTGATTCACTTCCGTTGCAAAGATCATTAGTTATTAACTTAGGGGCCGCTAACACACACCGTTCTAAAAGAAAACCCTTGACGCACTCCGGCCGCTCACTCGCACGACAACAGTGTTTGCTGTGAAAATTTTGGAAAAACGTTATCTCCACATAAGCTTCAAAAACGCGAATCTGTGAAAACGCTGATGGCGTGTACATGCGGATTACGTGTTTAGTCTATAGGGATGCGCGTTTGAATATACGTGTGTGCAGGCGTGTCTTTCTTTACAAATTGACCTCAACAAATTACTTGTCTGGCCTTAAAAAATCATAATGCAGAATTTTTTATCACTTCCACGTATCAATGTAAATCAGAATTATTTTGACGTTTTATCTGTGCAGAAGTAAAGGGAAGTGAAGGAGGCCTCCATAGGGAGAGACTAGTTGAGACTTCAGCACTGTGGATAAACAGAGAGACTAATATTAGCGTAGACGCCATTCTTCTTATGATGTAACGAGTACATCAGGATTTATGGGGAGTGTTCCCGGTTCTGGCTGACCTAATCTATGCAGCCTAACATTGAATTATAGAAGTCTATAATGTGTTATGTGTATGCTAGGTCAAAGAGATGTGTCTTTAGTCTAGCTTTGAACTGACAGAGTGTGTCTGCTTCCCGGACAATGTTAGGAAGGCTGTTCCAAAGTTTTGGTGCTAAATAGGAAAAGGATCTGCCGCCAGCAGTCGATTTAGATATTCTAGGTATTATCAACTGGCCGGAATTTTGAGATCGCAATAGACGTGAAGGACTATAATGTGTTAAGAGCTCACTCAAGTGTTGTGGTGCTAAACCATTTAGTGCTTTGTAGGTAATCAGCAATATTTTAAAATTGATGCGATGTTTAATAGGGAGCCAATGCAGTGTTGACAGAACCGGGCTAATATGGTCATACTTCCTGGTTCTGGTAAGAACTCGAGCTGCTGCGTTTTGGACCAGCTGTAGTTTGTTTATTAAGCGTGCAGGGCAACCACCCAGTAGAGCATTACAGTAATCTAGCCTTGAGGTCATGAACGCATGAACTAATTGTTCCGCATTTGTCATTGAGAGCATATGGGGTAATTTAGATATATTTTTAAGATGGAAGAATGCGGATCTCTTCATTTACTGCTACAAACTGATAACAGCCAGATAAGTATGATTTAAACCATGCTAGTGCAATTCCACTAATGCCAACATAATTTTCGAGTCTATTTAAAAGAATGTTGTGGTCAATAGTGTCAAATGCAGCACTAAGATCGAGTAACACTAATAGCGAGATACAAACACGATCGGATGATAAGAGCAAATCATTTGTGACTCTAATGAGAGCTGTCTCGGTACTATGGTACGGTCTAAATCCGGACTGGAAATCCTCACAGATATCATTTCTTTCTAGAAAGGAACATACAGTGAGGAAAATAAGTATTTGAACACCCTGCTATTTTGCAAGTTCTCCCACTTGGAAATCATGGAGGGGTCTGAAATTGTCATCGTAGGTGCATGTCCACTGTGAGAGACATAATCTAAAAAAAAAATCCAGAAATCACAATATATGATTTTTTAACTATTTATTTGTATGATACAGCTGCAAATAAGTATTTGAACACCTGTCTATCAGCTAGAATTCTGACCCTCAAAGACCTGTTAGTCTGCCTTTAAAATGTCCATCTCCACTCCATTTATTATCCTAAATTAGATGCACCTGTTTGAGGTCGTTAGCTGCATAAAGACACCTGTCCACCCCATACAATCAGTAAGAATCCAACTACTAACATGGCCAAGACCAAAGAGCTGTCCAAAGACACTAGAGACAAAATTGTACACCTCCACAAGGCTGGAAAGGGCTACGGGGAAATTGCCAAGCAGCTTGGTGAAAAAAGGTCCACTGTTGGAGCAATCATTAGAAAATGGAAGAAGCTAAACATGACTGTCAATCTCCCTCGGACTGGGGCTCCATGCAAGATCTCACCTCGTGGGGTCTCAATGATCCTAAGAAAGGTGAGAAATCAGCCCAGAACTACACGGGAGGAGCTGGTCAATGACCTGAAAAGAGCTGGGACCACCGTTTCCAAGGTTACTGTTGGTAATACACTAAGACGTCATGGTTTGAAATCATGCATGGCACGGAAGGTTCCCCTGCTTAAACCAGCACATGTCAAGGCCCGTCTTAAGTTTGCCAATGACCATTTGGATGATCCAGAGGAGTCATGTGGTCAGATGAGACCAAAATAGAACTTTTTGGTCATAATTCCACTAAACGTGTTTGGAGGAAGAAGAATGATGAGTACCATCCCAAGAACACCATCCCTACTGTGAAGCATGGGGGTGGTAGCATCATGCTTTGGGGGTGTTTTTCTGCACATGGGACAGGGCGACTGCACTGTATTAAGGAGAGGATGACCGGGGCCATGTATTGCGAGATTATGGGGAACAACCTCCTTCCCTCAGTTAGAGCGTTGAAGATGGGTCGAGGCTGGGTCTTCCAACATGACAATGACCCGAAGCACACAGCCAGGATAACCAAGGAGTGGCTCTGTAAGAAGCATATCAAGGTTCTGGCGTGGCCTAGCCAGTCTCCAGACCTAAACCCAATAGAGAATCTTTGGAGGGAGCTCAAACTCCGTGTTTCTCAGCGACAACCCAGAAACCTGACTGATCTAGAGAAGATCTGTGTGGAGGAGTGGGCCAGAATCCCTCCTGCAGTGTGTGCAAACCTGGTGAAAAACTACAGGAAACGTTTGACCTCTGTAATTGCAAACAAAGGCTACTGTACCAAATATTAACATTGATTTTCTCAGGTGTTCAAATACTTATTTGCAGCTGTATCATACAAATAAATAGTTAAAAAATCATACATTGTGATTTCTGGATTTTTTTTTAGATTATGTCTCACAGTGGACATGCACCTACGATGACAATTTCAGACCCCTCCATGATTTCTAAGTGGGAGAACTTGCAAAATAGCAGGGTGTTCAAATACTTATTTTCCTCACTGTAGTTGTGAAGATACTGCCTTTTCTAGTATCTTTGACAGAAAAGGTAGATTCGAGATCGGCCTGTAATTGACTAATTCTGTAGGATCAAGTTGCGTTTTTTTACAAGTGGTTTAATCACAGCCAGCTTAAAAGTTTTTGGTACGTATCCTAATGACAAAGATGAATTAATGATATTAAGAAGAGGATCTATGACCTCTGGGAGCATCTCTTTCAGTAGCTTAGTCGGTATAGGGTCTAACATACATGTCGATTTAAATGATTTAACGAGTTTAGTAAATTCTTCCTCTCCTATAGCAATGAATGAATGGAAGTTTTCCTCAGGGACACTACAATGCACTGCCTGATGCGATACTGTAGTAGACGGTTGCATAGTTATAATTTTCTCCCTGATATTATCAATCTTATAAGTGAAGAAGTTCATAAAGTCATTACTGCTGTGCTGCTTGGAAACTTCTGGGCTTGAAGCTTTATTTTTCGTTAGTTTAGCCACTGTATCAAATAAATACCTAGGGTTTTGTTTATTTTCTTCTAATAGTGTTGATAAATATGCAGACCTAGCAGCTTTTAAGGCCTTTCTGTACGCAATCATGCTCTCTCTCCAAGAAATGCAAAAAAAAGTCTAGTTTTGTTTTCTTCCAGTTGCGCTCCATGTTTCTGGCTGCTCTCTTAAGGGCCCGAGTGTGCTCGTTGTACCACGGCGTTGGGCTATTTTCTTTAATCTTCTTTAAGGCGAGACACTACAGGTGAATAGGGATTTTTTTTTTAATTAGATGTCGTCACTGTGAAACTTCTCCAGTTTATTACTGGAATAAACTTAAGAAAAACAAGTTTTGTGTAAATGAATGTTTTAATATACAAATGAGGCCTTATATACTTAAAAATACTCTCATTTGCATACATTTCCAAAAAACGAAATTGGAAAGGACCAGGTTTAAAATTCTTGGCTCTATTTGTTGACATATTAGATGAAAGGGCTTTTACTGAGGGGATTCTGGATATCTTATTTTGTGCTTGGAGTAAAAGGACCTATAACTCAGGATATGAATGATATATCAACAAATCCCTCTGTAAAAGCCTTCAGAATATATAGTTAAGTATAAGACTGGAAAAGTTGGTGCTTGTCGGTGCTACTGAAGTGGATATTTCTGACTCTGAGTGTGAGAAAAAACTCATTTTGAGAAAACGGCCTTTAAAGTTTTATATTGTAATTTTTTTTATACATTTCTATTGAAACCCCCAATCTACAAACTAAATATATATTCAGTTCATTAATATAAGTATTGTATAATATTTAAAACACATGGAAAATTGATAAATGAATAAATGAATAGCCTTAAGCTGAAGAGAACTACCATAACAAACACACATAACAACAGTCACAAAAACTGCAACTGTCCCTGTTTGCTCTCTGTCCATCTTTAACTAATTGAATCTAATAAACAGCTCCCTGTCTGTTTACAGCCTAAATGTCCACGCCTGCACCATATGTAGGCCCTCTTCGATCTCCTGTCAGTGTCTTTTCACCTTTTTTACTGTGCTTACGTTTTGGAGCAGAGAACTAATCACTTAGTCGGATATTCACATCGACCAATCAGATGTGGTTTTCGGCTGTAGATTCCCCGGCAAACTTTCGCGGTTGGCTATTTTTACAAAGGAAATGGCCATATTTGGATTAGACAGCGCTGTGTAGGAGACTGTGAGCTTTACAATGATAACAGGCATGTTTCTGTGAATGGAGACGCCACGGGAGCTTGCATTAGAATGCTAACCTTTGGTGATTTCCGGTAGAAATCTAAAGGCGCAAGTTGACAAAATATAATTAAATAACCATCTTAATGTGTAATGTTGACAGATTTTTTATTGTGACATGAAAGCGTACATGTTAAGGGAGCAAACTGGCCCAAAATCTCAAAATTGACCACTGCATGAAAAAAACGATGTTTTCACCTGCCGTGTCTCACCTTAAGCGCAAAGGAGCAACTGTGTCTAAAGTGCTGGAAAAGGAAGAGTCAAAAGTTTCTGTTGCAATATTGAACTGGTGTTCAGTTGAATATTCAGTGGACGGCTTTCTTCCACCATCACATCAGCCTGTGTTGAACAGACCTGGAATCACCAGGGTCACACAGGCAAATATTTACCTATCTTGGCCCAGGAAGAGGCTCTCGAATTGCACCTGTTTGCCAGATGTGTCCAGGAGCCGCTTTATGCCGTCTTTATTCTCAGAGGGAGTCGAATAGCTGTTTATTTTTCCCTTTTGCCTCTTTGCTCAGACATGATGCCAAACCCTGGGATGTGTCTGTAGAAAACCATCTCTGATGATGTTTTTGACATGGTTCTAATCGAAAACTTTACACATTCAAGAAGAGTTTCCATACGCTCTCCTCTGAACAGATGAGTCTCCCTGGAGCTTCTGATCTCTGAACTTCATGCTTTGGCAGTTGATTGTTGATCTGAGAACTTCTCTTATTCACTGTTGGTCTTCCTTGTTCAATCCTCCTCATCAGTATCCAGTGTTGCCAACTTAGCGCCTTTGTCGCTATTTTTAGCGACTTTTCAGACCCCTTTAGCGACATTTTTTCAAAAAAGTGACTAGCGACAAATATAGCTACTTTTTGGACAAACCTCAGTAACCTCCAAATGTTGCCAGCACAGTCCTGCGAGCGCGAGGTTTGCTTTCTCCTTGCCGTCACACACCTCTCTCTGCGTCTACCCTGTTCAATGAATGGCTGAGAGAGGAGCAGCAGCATGGCAGCTAACAGATGTGAATGAGCTGTGTTGTTACCACGGACTTATCACTTATCTTTTGTTTTATATTTAAAGAAATTAGTTTGACCATTTTATTTTCCTTTCTTTTCTTGTACTTATCACTTGTAATAGTCACTATCACAGTGCTTTAGTTCACCCAGTTCCCGAACTCTCTCAATTCAGATAATTTTACACATATAAAAAATAGTCATTCAATAGCTACTCGTTCTATTGTCTGACAAAAAAATATATAGTAGGCTACATGAGAACAGCTTTATTGGACATTCGGCTATTATTATATTATATTATATTATGTTGTATTAAAATACAGTATGTGAGCATGAATTGCAGGCAGAACGCAAGTACGCCGCGATGACGTCATGAATATGCTAATTGGCATATGACGTCATCTAGTGACATTTAGCGACTTTTAGGGGAGGCGTTAGCTACTTTCCTTTGAAAATAGTTGGCAACACTGTCAGTATCAGGCAGATTCATTCATGAAGTCCTTCCACAGGATCTGAGGGTTGTTCCATAAAACAAGATTAGAATACAAGCCAGGCTTATTTTGGTTAGTCAGACTTATTGTCGGTGATTTCTGTTTCATAAAGCAAACTTAAAATAGTTCAAACTCAGTTACCCTGGCAACTTATGCTGGGAAACTAGCCTGGTCCAGGGCAGGCTAACTGTCAGGCTAAGCCTCAGTTGTTACACAGATCCTCTAACACTGACCGATATTACCACTGACACTCTCTCACCATTATTGGACTTTATTAACCATTATTAGTCCAAAAATAAATACACAGTATACAGAAAATCAACTTAAATAAGGCTACAATGATAAATTAGACAATATAGACATATATATATATATACTGTATATATATATAGATAGATAGATAGATAGATAGGCCTAAATACAATATATATACTACAGGTTTTCTTTTTTTACTGGCTGAATGTTTTGTGCCCAAGATTTAATTAGATTGTTTTAAAGATTTATGAATACATTTCTCTCTGGTTTTGTTTGGCAGCTGTAGTACATGTTTATGATTAGAAGAACATTAGAACACAATCTAAAAAAAAGCTTTGTAAAGCAGAAGTTAAAATCACAAAATTAAAAATAAATAATTTCAAAAGCACTGAAATTCATACTGAATTTTAACTGGTAAGATGAATCTGAGCTTAGTAATTGACAGTATATTAGCCTACATTTGATTTACCCCATTACAATAGTCCCTTTACAGTTATTGCTATCATAAAAATACACTTGTAGGTTTAAAATTCTAAATAAAGCACATCTAATGTCCAAATAACAAATATTTTAGCATATATATATATATATAAAATGTACTTTATTATGTCTTTCAATTCAAACACATTTAACACAATTATACAAATTGACAGTTCCTTTAAAGACATCATATTTTCCCCCAATAAATATTCCTTATTTTTCCTTCTACTTTTTTTCTTTTGTGATAATACCCACCAACACACATGATTAGAACAATAACCAAAAAGTACATAGTTAGACACTTTTACATATGATTTAAGGGGGAAAAGACAAAAAACAATAAATAAATATTAATAAAAATTTAACATTCACATATTTATATCAAACTCTTATAATGACACATAATTCCTAATAGTTATTCAAGTAATATTATTTGAATATCAAATATTCAATATTAAATAAGCAAATAAATAAAGTAACAAATAACTAGCCTAGAAATAAAAGGGAGGAAGGGTTATATAAAAATGTAGTTAATGTAGGCTAATATATATTCCTTTATTTTATGGAATATTCTTTGATTTTAGAGTTGCACATATCTTTTCAAAATGTATACATTTGCTCTTAATTTCATGTTATCCTCTCCATAATGTACTTTAGAAACTAAATCTAACCACTCATTTAAAACTGGGGATTCTTGCTTTCTCCAAAAAATTATTGCATTAAAAGCTGTAATTCTCAGCATTCTAAATAAGTTTACATCATCTTTATTAAGTAGCATAGGTCCTATACCCAAAACATTATTTTGTATCTTTATATATTTAGTTTCTTAAAAAAAAATCTTCCCTGAATTAGGCTACTTCTGTTCACTGAAGTACTTCTGTTCGCTAGAAGTTCACTGCAACTTATCCAACATCCTAAAGATAAATTATTATAATTAGAAGATATTTCTAGTGTTATAAAATATCGCATATTAATTTTCCAAGCAAAATGTATATTTTAGTCAGAATTATTGCGCTCCTATTTGGCGCGCAGCAGCGCTCGTTCAATATGAAGATTAGCAGCAAAATGGATACATTTGCATGACTTTCTAACATTTATAGATGGAGAATATAATTGTAAAATGTAAGTTTTGCACTGAGGGGGAAAAAAAAACGTCACAAACGCATAAAACAGCACAAAATATACGCTGTTTGATGGTGGATTGATTTGATCCACGATCGACCTCTAGGGCTGCTTCAGAAACGCGTGCACACGCAATTATCTAGACTTGATAAACCTGGATCAAATTAGTGAGATTGCGTGAACTTCAATTACCTTTTATGGAACCACTTTAGCCCCAACTTATTTGTTAGGCTCATTCAAGTCCGGTTTTGGAGTTTAATCCCCGCTTTTCTAAGCGTCTTTTATGGAACAACCCTCTGTTCTCTTGTTCTCCACTCGATACTAATCACACTGAACAACAACAACACCAGTCATACGCTTGGAAACACACGGACTCTATAGGGTTCAGTTGTCAGTCTGTGGTTTCAGTTTCATTGTGGCAGTGCAAATGTTTCATGTGGACTACTATCATGGACCTTAAACCCATCAGGCTTACATACAAGGACAAACTCTGGGAAGCAAACGGGAGTGTAATGTACTCCTGACACACACTGCTCCAGGTGGTATAAGTGCTTATTAGTATCTTTAATCATCGCGTCTTGGGTTTAATATCAGTCTTTATTGGTGTAATATGTTTTATTGATGGAGCAGTTGTGATGAAGATGGCTTTCCCGTGTCTCTTGTCTTCCAGTGGCGATCAGTCAGATATGCTGTTAGTCTCATTTGTGTCCATAACACTGTATCCAGGCAACATGAGTGAATTACACAGCTGGCCTTTACATTCAGCACTTTCATTAAACTATCACATGATTTCTCAAACTATCATCAGAAACACATGTGACCACATCAATGTTTTTAATATGGACTTTAAGCAACAGCTGCTGATGGAACAGCAAAGGCGACCAGAAGTAAACCGATTACTGCTGTAGCGAAGAACGCAAAAGTAACTAACCAAGAATAAGGAGGACGGCATAATGGATCAATTAAAGGGGTCCTTAATTATGATTTCACTTTTTTAACTTTAGTTAGTGTGTAATGTTGCTGATTGAGCATAAACAACATCTGCAAAGTTACGACGCTCAAAGTTCAAAGCAAAGGGAGATATTTTCTTTTACAAAAATCGCTTTTTAAGGACTACAACAAATGGCTGGTAGGAACTACAACGAGCTTCTTCTCGGTTTATGACATCATGAACCCTAAGATTTACATAAACCCCGCCCCCGGGAACACGCAACATAGGGGGTGAGGCCATGCCGCTTTAGAAAAGAGGAAGAGTGTTGTCGCTGTTTTTTATACTCTGGAAAAAGTTTGTCCTAAGGCTGTCGAACTTAGAGAGGTTAAAATTTTATTTTTAACACTGTTCCTGAACATTATAACCGCAGCTTTTGTCTGTGTGCTGCACATTTGACTGAGAACAGCTTCCAGAATAGAGTACAATGCAGGCTGTACGCACAAAACTATGTCTTATTATTTGTAGTTGTGTATTAACAGTTCCAATTATAATCTTTATGTAGTTGGTATGATAGCTGTGATGCAAATGAAGGGCAAAGCTTTGCCTCCACTAGCCTGCTAACATTACAGTATTGATGTAGTGTTTACTGTAGCTTTTGTAAGACTGTTCACAGCCCCTTATGAAAATTATCCATGATTTTGTGATTGATTACTGTTTGTATTAAAATAGTTTTCCGACAAATATGATTAAATGGTGGATGAAAAAAACATACCACTCTGAAAAGCAGACGTAATATTAATTAATCTCTGGTCATAATTTAGAGCATATTAACCGTTTTGCCGTGCTGCTTATTGATCACACAGTAAAAATGCCCCTCCCCGCGGCCAAAACTAGACGTCTGTGTATGAGAATCCAAAACAAGGACTGATGGGACGTTGTCCTGCTTCACTTCACAGACGCGTGAGTGAAATGAGAATTTTAGAATGACGGGAAACTTATTAATATGACACTTTATTCAACAGGAAGAACAGCTCGTTCCGCGCGTCATACGTCATTACGCTAGTTAACGTCATTGCACATGCGCAGTCCTTTCAGTTTCGGTTTTCAATCCGATCAAGTGTTTACATGTTCTCTCGATCGGATTACAAAAGGGATAAACCACCCCTTTCAATCCGATCGAAATTTCATTAGGATCGAGCTCAATCGGATCGATTAAGGTGTTTACATGAAGGTTTTTTAGTCCGATTGAGCTGTCAGTCCGATTATAAGTGTCCATGTAAACGCAGCTATTGTCAGGGTCTGAATCGGGCTCGAAATGGTTTGAAACTGATGTCATCGTTAATGTTTACATCTAAGTAGAGCTCGCGGTTATGAAGGGGGTTATGACATTTCCCGAATACACGCTGAGCGCTGCCAATCACAGCACACTGGGCCAGCTAACCAATCACAACACACTGGGCCAGCTAACCAATCACAACACACTGGGCCAGCTAACCAATCACAGCACACTGGGCCAGCTAACCAATCACAACACACTGGACCAGCTAACCAATCACAGTACACTGGGCCAGCTAACCAATCACAACACATTGGGCCAGCTAACCAATTACAGTACACTGGGCCAGCTAGCCAATCACAACACACTGGACCAGCTAACCAATCACAGTACACTGGGCCAGCTAACCAATCACAACACATTGGGCCAGCTAACCAATTACAGTACACTGGGCCAGCTAGCCAATCACAACACACTGGGCCAGCTAACCAATCACAGTACAATTGGCCATCTGACCAATCATAACACACTGAGCCAGCTAACCAATCACAGTACAATTGGCCAGCTGACCAATCACAACACACTGGGCCAGCTAACCAATCACAGTACACTGGGCCAGCTAACCAATAACAACACACTGGGCCAGCTAACCAATCACAGCACAATGGGCAAGCTAACCAATCACAACACACTGGGCCAGCTAACCAATCACAGTACACTGGGCCAGCTAACCAATAACAACACACTGGGCCAGCTTACCAATCACAACACACTGGGCCAGCTAACCAATCACAACACACTGGGTCAGCTTACCAATCACAACACACTGGGCCAGCTAACCAATCACAGTACACTGGGCCAGCTAACCAATCACAGCACACTGGGCCAGCTAACCAATAACAACACACTGGGCCAGCTAACCAATTACAGTACACTGGGCCAGCTAACCAATCACAACACACTGGGCCAGCTAACCAATCACAGTACACTGGGCCAGCTAACCAATCACAACACACTTAGCCAGCTAACCAATCACAGTACACTGGGCCAGCTAACCAATCACAGTACAATTGGCCAGCTGACCAATCACAACACACTGGGCCAGCTGACCAATCACAACACATTGGGCCAGCTAACCAATCACAACACACTGGGCCAGCTAACCAATCACAACACACTTGGCCAGCTAACCAATCACAGTACACTGGGCCAGCTAACCAATCACAACACACTTGGCCAGCTAACCAATCACAGTACACTGGGCCAGCTAACCAATCACAGTACAATTGGCCAGCTGACCAATCACAACACACTGGGCCAGCTAACCAATCACAGTACACTGGGCCAGCTAACCAATAACAACACACTGGGCCAGCTTACCAATCACAACACACTGGGCCAGCTAACCAATCACAGCACACTGGGCCAGCTAACCAATCGCAACACACTAGGCCAGCTAACCAATCTCAACACACTGCGCCTGCTAACCAATGACAATACACTGGGCCAGCTAACTAATCACAACACACTGGGCCAGCTAACCAATCACAGTACACTGGGCCAGCTAACCAATAACAACACACTGGGCCATCTTACCAATCACAACACACTGGGCCAGCTAACCAATCTCAACACACTGCGCCAGCTAACCAATGACAATACACTGGGCCAGCTAACTAATCACAATACACTGGGCCAGCTAACCAATCACAGCACATCTTGTAAATCAGAAGGAGGGGCAGGCAGTGATGGATCATGTGAAGCACATTCAGATGAATGTCAGTAACAGTTTCCCATCTCTCCTGCAGGAGTCAGAACCAGCTGGCCGATCCTCACACAGGAGTGACAGCAGAGCCGGTGTGGTTTCGCCTGGAGCCAGTGTGGACTCGCAGACGGAGGTTGATCGTGTTCCTGCTGCGCTGACCAACACCCTGCAACACATCATCTCACAGCTGGATGTGCTCACACAGGTAGCACCCAATACTCTCTTCTTAATCCCTCTGATACTCACACAGGTAACACCCAATACTCTCTTCTTAATCCCTCTGATACTCACACAGGTAACACCCAATACTCTCTTCATAATACCTCTGATACTCACACAGGTAACACCCAATACTCTCTTCTTAATCCCTCTGATACTCACACAGGTAACACCAATACTCTCTTCTTAATCCCTCTGATACTCACACAGGTAACACCAATACTCTCTTCTTAATCCCTCTGATACTCACACAGGTAACACCAATACTCTCTTCTTAATCCCTCTGATACTCACACAGGTAACACCAATACTCTCTTCATAATCCCTCTGATACTCACACAGGTAACACCCAATACTCTCTTCTTAATCCCTCTGATACTCACACAGGTAACACCCAATACTCTCTTCATAATACCTCTGATACTCACACAGGTAACACCAATACTCTCTTCTTAATCCCTCTGATACTCACACAGGTAACACCCAATACTCTCTTCTTAATCCCTCTGATACTCACACAGGTAACACCAATACTCTCTTCTTAATCCCTCTGATACTCACACAGGTAACACCCAATACTCTCTTCTTAATCCCTCTGATACTCACACAGGTAACACCCAATACTCTCTTCATAATACCTCTGATACTCACACAGGTAACACCCAATACTCTCTTCTTAATCCCTCTGATACTCACACAGGTAACACCCAATACTCTCTTCTTAATCCCTCTGATACTCACACAGGTAACACCAATACTCTCTTCTTAATCCCTCTGATACTCACACAGGTAACACCCAATACTCTCTTCTTAATCCCTCTGATACTCACACAGGTAACACCCAATACTCTCTTCATAATACCTCTGATACTCACACAGGTAACACCCAATACTCTCTTCTTAATCCCTCTGATACTCACACAGGTAACACCCAATACTCTCTTCATAATACCTCTGATACTCACACAGGTAACACCCAATACTCTCTTCTTAATCCCTCTGATACTCACACAGGTAACACCCAATACTCTCTTCATAATACCTCTGATACTCACACAGGTAACACCCAATACTCTCTTCTTAATCCCTCTGATACTCACACAGGTAACACCCAATACTCTCTTCATAATACCTCTGATACTCACACAGGTAACACCAATACTCTCTTCTTAATCCCTCTGATACTCACACAGGTAACACCCAATACTCTCTTCTTAATCCCTCTGATACTCACACAGGTAACACCCAATACTCTATTCATAATACCTCTGATACTCACACAGGTAACACCCAATACTCTCTTCTTAATCCCTCTGATACTCACACAGGTAACACCCAATACTCTCTTCTTAATCCCTCTGATACTCACACAGGTAACACCAATACTCTCTTCTTAATACTCACACAGGTAACACCCAATACTCTCTTCATAATCCCTCTGATACTCACACAGGTAACACCAATACTCTCTTCATAATCCCTCTGATACTCACACAGGTAACACCCAATACTCTCTTCTTAATCCCTCTGATACTCACACAGGTAACACCAATACTCTCTTCTTAATACTCACACAGGTAACACCAATACTCTCTTCTTAATCCCTCTGATACTCACACAGGTAACACCCAATACTCTCTTCTTAATACTCACACAGGTAACACCAATACTCTCTTCATAATCCCTCTGATACTCACACAGGTAACACCAATACTCTCTTCATAATCCCTCTGATACTCACACAGGTAACACCCAATACTCTCTTCTTAATCCCTCTGATACTCACACAGGTAACACCAATACTCTCTTCTTAATACTCACACAGGTAACACCAATACTCTCTTCTTAATCCCTCTGATACTCACACAGGTAACACCCAATACTCTCTTCTTAATACTCACACAGGTAACACCCAATACTCTCTTCTTAATGCTCACACAGGTAACACCAATACTCTCTTCAGTTTTAACAATTCTGATGAAATGTAAAAATAAATTTCTCAAATGACAACAGTAATCATGATTAACGGTGTAACCATTATGCAACATGACAAAAATGTGAGTTTTCATTAACTGAAACTGGACTAAAATTCCCAGACATTTAGTCGACCAAAAAAGCAGGATAGATTGACTAATATATGATAATGATAAAAATGATAAAAACTAAAAAAGTACATTTGACACAGGACTAAGACACACATGCGCTGTGCTTTGATGCATATGTTTATGTTTTACACTTCAAACGTGCTTATGTTTATTTATGTCTTATATCCTACAAACTGTTAATTTACTGAACATTAGCTACAAAAGCTCCTCTTATGGCATATTTGCCAGGACTCTTTCTCGAGACTGTGACCCTGTCCACACGGAGACGCGTTTAGCTGTATACGTAAAAAAATTTATCGTATCAGCGTTTGGTCCAGACGGGTCCGCCGTTTTGGGAGACTGAAACCGGGTCCCAGAGTGGATAAATCTGAAAACGACACCCTTGCGTTTTCGTGTGTACAACGAGTCCGTATATTTTGTGAAACGATGATGTCATCACCCCACATGTCGACTAGTCAGACACCGCTAAGTCACGTAACAGCAACAACATCTGCAGACTACATGCTTGTGTTCGTGCTGCAGAAACTACTGATTTCTTTATTTATTAGTTACTTGAATGTATTTTTATTTTATTTCTTTATTTTACTTTATTTATATTTTCTTTCTTATGCTATGATGCTTGTCTGTTGTCTGATTAAGACATTTCGTATTTTGTAGGGATGGGCATTTCAAGCTAAAATAATATTCGACGATCGCTGGGAATTATTTGATTATTATTAAAAAACTCACCCCTGATTATATGAAAAGTGAACAGCATGAGTTATCATAAGATGCGCAATATATCGGGAGACATAATTTTGATGACCACATTGTTTTGTTTTGTATAAAGCCTTTCTTTAAAGTGAATTTCATTTTGTATAAATTATATCTTCATTTTAATCAATGTTTCTTTGTGGCAAGCTTTATGCGTCCGCTAACTAATCGAATATCGTGACTCATCCCTATTTTGTACCAGGCCATTTATGGTTGTTCATATTGTTCAATAATGTTCTTGGTAAAAAAGAAAAGAAGAAGCTACTGTGCCTAATATTATTGTATACAGCATTTATAAACTTTATACAGTTGTTTATAAACGCAACTGGCATTTAAAGGGAATGGGAGATGAGACTCTGATTGGTTTAATGCACGTAAATCCCAAAACACACCCATTTCTCATTAAGAGAATAGAGACAACCCTTTTAGACCATGCGCCGGGAGCGCCGACCATTTTTCCCGTCGTTAAACTAGCAAAAGTGGATTCGGACACGGCCTAAGTGAACTTGCGCCCTGCGCTTTAGACCATGAGCTTAGATCGTTAAAATAGATTGAATGTCTGTACAGTCCAGGAACTGCTGTGTTGTTTGAAGAGACTCAGTTAAACACATTATTGACTTAGCCTAATGGAGAAGGTGAATAAATCCTGAGCTAGAGGTTTGATGCTACCATTGTTCATATCTTTAGCTGTTTTCCAAGTCCTCTTCCGCTGGGAAAGTGAAGGCTAATGCTCCGGTTTGGTGTGCATCTGTATGATAGTGGAGAGGAAAAGACTTTATAATAGATAAGCTATTATCCAGGAACAGCTGGTTTCCATCGCAGGAGAACCTTCTTCTGTCCTGATGCTGTTCTTCTGCATGTGGAAGCGCTTCTCTCCACCTGGGAGCGTTTATCCCGATCCCAGATCCCCGATCCCCGTCCTCATGCAGGGAATGCTGAGCTTCACATGCAGATATAGCAGTGTGTGCACTGATCAGGACACAACCTTGGATTCATGATCCAGTTAAGTTAGATCTGATCCGAGCAACCAATGTTTGGTGGTGAGAATGTGAGATAGTGTGATCATCAGATCTCTACAGTTGTGCTGTAATCTGGGAATCTGTAGTTTGACGCTGCATGTTTCAGAGTAAAGCTGTTCATTTCAGTCTCGATTCACAGTTAAAGCTTCTCTGTGAGTGTTTGAGTCGCTTATCATTTACTTTTGGAAACACAACGTGCGTCAGTCATCTTCCCAAACTCCTTGCGAGCATCAGTTATGAATCTGTTGTTGTCGACAAAGAGGAACGTTAAAAATTAATAAAGCTCAATGTTTTAATGTTTGAAAGCAAAGAAATTAATGGCGCTTTTCCACTGCATGGTACGGTACGGCTCGGTTCGGTACGGCGCGCTTTGGCGCTTTTCCACTGCATGGTACGGTACGGTACGGCTCGCTTCGGCTCGCTTTAAATGGTACCACCTCTGTTGAGGTTCCAAGCGTACCGTACCGATACTAAAATGTGACGTGAAAACACTGCAGATCACTGATTGGTCAGACAGAATCATCACTACCAGCATCATTGTATTTACGACACGAGACACTAAACCCACTAGATTTAAATAGCCAGTAGACAACAGCCAACACTGTAGCGCCTGTTTTAAAAGTATTTGCTTTTAAAAAAAAGAGTATAAACTTCAAAAAAGAAATGTCTGAATCGTGGTCAGTGGACGAGGTGCAGACGTTCCTCTCGTTGGTTGCCGAGGAGTGGATGGGGAAACACGGAATGAAAAATTCGCATTTAATATGATGATGTCATGGCAGTAGAGACGGCAACTATAACGATCAGTCCCACCCACTTTGAAGCGGTACTAACTGCAGTGGAAAAGCAACCGAGCTAAAGCGAACCGAGCCGTGCCGTACCGAGTCGAGTCGTACCACGCAGTGGAAAAGCGAAGCGAGCCGAACCTCTCCGTGCCGAGTCGAACCGTACCGAGCCGAACCGAGCCGTACCATGCAGTGGAAAAGCGCCATAAGACAACCATAGTATTGTAATTATACTGTTGTTCTTTAAAATAAAATAATAATAAAAATTCATAAAAATTCTATTAATCATTTATTTATAATACAATTTATAACATATATTGAATTATAGTATAATTTTTTTATATCATGATTATTAAATACTCGATTTTTTTAATTTTAGAGTACAATAGTATGTAATAGTAATAGAAGATCTTTTTTTAATTTGATCAAATATTTGTATAATAATAATTACTGGGGGTTGGGTTAGCTGATCACATGGCTGAATATTACAATTTAAAATATCATTTTGTTTATGTGAATATACAGTAAAGTATAATTTATTCCTGTGATCAAAGCTGAATTTTCAGCATCATTACTCCAGTGTCACATGTATTCATTTCTTTCAGTAAAAATCTTTCCAGCCCCAATCTTTTAATCAGTTCACGAACGTTGTTTCAGATGCTGAGAAGATTATTTGATTAACTATTTTCTTGAGAATAACATGCTCTGATAAATACACTGACTTATACACTAGTCAGTGTATTTATCAGAGCATGTTATTCTCAAGAAAATAGTTAATCAAATAATCTTCTCAGCATCTGAAACAACGTTCGTATGAGTGTGATCTGAGCGGCACCAGTGTGTGTGTGTGTGTGGACCGCACCCATGTGTGTGTGTGTGTGGACCGCACCCGTGTGTGTGTGTGTGTGGACTGCACGGGGAAATATCATCCGTAAATGGATGACAGGACCTCTTTAACATCCATTCATATGATACACAACTTTATACATAAAAGGATAGTTCAAATAGATTCATAGAATAGATTTTTCCTCCTTTATTATTTTCCCCTCCATTTACTAAAATGCATCATTTTTAACAGTCCAGCAACTGATGTTTGCACAAAATGACATTCAGTGTCTCACGAGTCCTCATTTGATCATCATGTTGAAGCTAAACACACACACATATCTGTGAGTGCACTGTTGAAGCCCGTCTGACGCTCACTGCGAACACACACTAGCAGAAACACTGGATCCAGTGGCTGAAGAACCCAATGAATAATTCACATCTGAGCCTGAAGCGGGGGAATGTGCTGAGACACACACACACACACACTCCCAGCCCGTATCACTGCCCATCACAGATGTTAGTATGGGGACTGGTAGCAGTTTTAATAGTTGAGTGTATTACAGCGAGCCCATACATCATCACGTCTCTCAGCGGGTGTGTTAGCCACCAGTTCATGTCCACGACTGAGAAGCCACAGCTGGGGTGTGTGTGTAACGCAGTGGGGTGTGTGTGTAACAGCTGGGGTGTGTGTGTAATGCAGTGGGGTGTGTGTGTAACAGCTGGGGGGGGTGTAATGCAGCTGGGGTGTGTGTGTAACGCAGTGGGGGGGGGGGTGTAACAGCTGGGGTGTGTGTGTGTAACAGCTGGGGTGTGTGTGTAACAGCTGGGGTGTGTGTGTAACGCAGTGGGGGGGGGGGTGTAACAGCTGGGGTGTGTGTGTGTAACAGCTGGGGTGTGTATGTAACAGCTGGGGTGTGTGTGTAACGCAGTGGGCTGTGTGTATGTAACAGCTGGGGTGTGTGTGTAACGCAGTGGGGGGGTGTAACAGCTGGGGTGTGTGTGTGTAACAGCTGGGGGTGGGGGTGTAACGCAGTGGGGTGGGGGTGTAACAGCTGGGGGGGGGGTGTAACGCAGTGGGGTGTGTGTGTAACAGCTGGGGTGTGTGTGTAACGCAGTGGGGTGTGTGTGTGTAACAGCTGGGGGGGGGGGGGTAACGCAGTGGGGTGTGTGTGTAACAGCTGGGGTGTGTGTGTAACGCAGTGGGGTGTGTGTGTAACAGCTGGGGTGTGTGTGTAATGCAGAAACTAAAATAGAGCGGGGTGAAACCTGGAGAGGGTTTAATGGACCTATAGTGCAGATTTTACAGAGAACATGAAAACCAGGCTCTGTCCAGATGCTTCTGTAACCCTGTAGTTCTGGGATGCAAGCTTGTAGATGACCTTGTTTATTATGATTATTTTATCATGTTTTCATGTCTGTAATAAGAGCATTTAAACATGGAGATAACAGGCGAGGGTGATCGAGCCGTAGATCTGTCTTTCGATCTCTCGATCAGGGAACGCCTTCAGACAGCGTTCCTCAGCCCTGTTAGGACACACACTGGAACACACTTGTCCAATTCAACTAGACTGCCAACAAAAAAATAAATGTTGAGTAAATTCAAAGCTCAATATTAGCAGGGTTTAGAGCAGTGCTTCTGTAAACAGCATGAATCTGGTGTGGTTTGTCCTCCGGTGACCTTCAGCACTGAGTCCCCAGAGCCTCTGACAGCCGGAGCGAGGACGGGCCAGAGACGCTTCTCGCATTGATCTGAAAAGCACACGAGCAGAGGAAGGAAACGCTAAACCCATTCCCCCCTGCAGATGTTATCGAGCTCAGAGAGCCTGTGTACGGGTCTGATCCTCGAACCAGGGAAGACTCTGAACAGAAGAGCTGTGGAAGAATGATCAGAAATAACTACAGCCATAATTAGCATTCCAGGGATTAGCCTCGTGCGCATTCAGACTGTATAAAACCGGCCGAAGTTCGATCTTTCACGATGCATTCACACTGCTCACACTAAATCCACATTCTGTCCTTCAGATCTGCTTTAGATGAGCAGGAATGTCTGCTGTTGGTGTTTGTGTTCGGGTTTATATCCAGGGCTGGGTTCACCTAAAGAAATGTTCCGTCCAGGACACTGTGCATGAGCACCACTGCTACTTTACCAGATATGTGTACAAAAAACACTGTAATATTTAAAGTGTAGTCAATAATGTATCTCTTAAAACTCATCTTTGATCAACAAAATGACATATTTAAACGTTTTTTCCTTGAAAACAAAATGTCTTCATGCCTTAAAATATCTTGAATGTAACTCGACACCCTTGCCTCATTTAGTATGCGTGGTTCTATGAATATGCAAATGAGCCCCGCCTCCACTCACTCACTCAGAGATCCACTGGTTGACGATCACACGTTGATCTGATTGGTTACAAGGTAGTTTGTGACTAAAAACACCACATGGACATTTAAACAACATTAAAAGCTGGATTTTCACCACTTAATATAATTACATACTGTGTTGTCAAATTTGATATTGTGGCTTTATGATGATCATATACTTGCATGTGTCATTATATTATTAACATATTACTAAAATCAAGTTCAAATGAAGTCCAAATCCAAAGTCCAAATAATTTGTCCAAAATCTCATGTTATTAAAGACGAAGTGCTTCACACAGACTTTAAGACGGTGTTGGCTGTGACTCGACTAAAGCCCAGTTGATACTTGGACGATGACGCTGAAGTGTAAATCAGCCTTAAGACGCTCTTCTCCGCTCCTCAAACACATACAACTTTATATATAGTGATATTTGAGCAAAGAAAACGCTGTTCTTATTTAAAGAACCAGTTGTTTCTTTATCCTTGCATTGCAAAGAATCAGAGACGCTCCAAACTCTGCGTGACACTTCGTTCATGATAGAGGTGGGCGGAGTTATGAGGTTTGATTGACAGTTTAATGAGTCAATGGAGTCACAAGGTTTAGTCACAAGCTCTTTTCAATACTCTTTGTTGGTTAAATATATGCAAAACACACAGACGGACGTAAAGGGTGAGCAATAGTAATGATTTTCAAGCTTCTGCCCGACAGCAACATTACAGTTCAGACGTACACTGGAGTGTCTTCATATGTTCCTGAAGGGTCGTTGTAGTGTTCTCCTCAAGAGCAGCACCGCTTCCCTCAGGCTGGACCAGTTCCTGTAGACGTTCCTCACTCAACTAGAGTGCACTGCTTTATTAGCAGTTATGTGTGTGTGTGTGTGTGTGTGTGTGTGTGTGTGTGTGTGTGTGTGTGTGTGTGTGTGTGAGTGAGATAGGGTTGCAGTGCAGTGTGTGTGTGATAGGGTTGCAGTGCAGTGTGTGTGTGTGTGTGTGTGTGTGTGTGTGTGTGTGAGATAGGGTTGCAGTGCAGTGTGTGTGTGATAGGGTTGCAGTGCAGTGTGTGTGTGTGTGTGTGTGTGTGTGAGAGATAGGAGTGCAGTGTGTGTGTGTGTGTGAGAGATAGGGTTGCAGTGCAGTGTGTGTGTGAGATAGGGTTGGAGTGCAGTGTGTGTGTGTGTGTGTGTGTGTGTGTGTGTGTGTGTGTGTGTGTGTGTGTGTGTGTGTGTGAGAGATAGGGTTGCTGTGTGTGTGTGTGTGATAGGGTTACAGTGCAGTGTGTGTGTGTGTGTGTGTGTGTGTGTGTGTGTGTGTGTGTGATAGGGTTACAGTGCAGTGTGTGTGTGAGATAGGGTTGCAGTGTGTGTGTGTGTGTGTGTGTGTGTGTGTGTGTGTGTGTGTGAGAGAGATAGGGTTGCAGTGTGTGTGTGTGTGTGTGTGTGTGTGTGTGATAAGGTTACAGTGCAGTGTGTGTGTGTGTGTGATAGTGTTGCTGTGTGTGTGTGTGTGTGTGTGTGTGTGTGTGTGATAGTGTTGCTGTGTGTGTGTTTGCGTGATAGGGTTGCAGTGTGTGTGTGTGTGTGAGATATGGTTGCAGTGTGTGTGTGTGTGTGTGTGTGTGTGTGTGTGTGTGATAGGGTTGCTGTGTGTGTGTTTGCGTGATAGGGTTGCAGTGTGTGTTTGTGAGATACGGTTGCACAGTGTGTGTGTGTGTGTGTGTGTGTGATAGGGTTACAGTGTATGTGATAGGGTTGCAGTGTGTGTGTGTGTGTGTGTGTGTGTGATAGGGTTGAAGTGTGTGTATGTGTGATAGGGTTGCAGTGTGTGTGTGTGTGTGATAGGGTTGCAGTGTGTGTGTGATAGGGTTGCTGTGTGTGTGTGTGTGTGTGTGTGTGTGTGTGTGAGATAGGGTTGCAGTGTGTGTGTGAGATAGGGTTGCAGTGTGTGTGTGATAGGAGTGCAGTGTGTGTGTGTGTGTGTGTGAGATAGGGTTGCAGTGTGTGTGTGTGTGTGTGTGTGATAGGGTTACAGTGTGTGTGATAGGGTTGCAGTGTGTGTGTGTGTGTGTGTGATAGGGTTGCAGTGTGTGTGTGTGATAGGGTTGCAGTGTGTGTGTGTGTGCAGGGCTCCAGACTAACTTTTTTTATTAGGAGCGCTGTAGCCCCTGACTTAAAATTTTAGGAGCGCAAGCAGAAAATTTAGGGGCACACCTTAAATGACCTTGCAATGCAATTATTCATATTTCCCCCCCACATAACTGTATTACTGACAAATGCTTTGATAATAAATAGATTTAACGTACAGAAATTACAATGTGCAGAAGCACTAAGTTCTACAGAAAGTATTTGGTAGCACTGTAGGATGATAAAGCATTGAGCTTAATTTGAGGTGTATAGATAAAGTTAACTTTAATTATTACCATTCATAATGTCTTAATATTAATTCAAACGCAAAATGAGTGACAAAATAGCTATTAGGGAGTGAAAATAGCCAATAAGCGTCCTCTATGTTTATTATGGTAATTTAATCTCTTTTTTTTTTTTTTTTTTTTTTGTATTTTGAGATTTCCTACTTCTTGAAACTTTTAGTTTTATAAATAGGGACAATCTTTAAAGGATGAACAAAAAATGATTTGGTCAACACATTAAAAATAACATTTAAATATGATATTATAGTTATTTTATAGTTCAAGTGCTGGAAAAAGATATGTGTAGGCTACTGTTATAACCATAGTTACAGTTAGTGTTACTACATTAAATCCATGGTGAATGTTGCTGATCTGTGGACCTAAAGCCTTCTATAACTTGTTCGTTCATGGCACGATGTTTCTCCTGGTTTCCACGTCAGTGCTGTTTGATCTGATATAGTTTATAACAGAGAATTCTGCGTCGAATATGAATGTTTCTCACTGGATCTCGCAGCAATGTTATTAATTCTGTCGCGAACTCAATGGATTTCTTCACTGGATCTGAACGATGTAAAGGTGTTGTGATCGAGATCCGCCCGCGACTGGCGAGAGAAGCTCTGCGCTGTCTATTATTGGTTCGAACTATTAAACGGTCTGTGAAGCAAAAATTAGTAGCACAGTTTTTTCCGCTTTCATTTTGTTTTCATTTATTAACATGTCACTCTATGCTTGAGGCTGAGATTGTGTCTAACTAGCGTATTGTGTTTAAACTGCGAAGTGCCTGCACTGTCTGCAAACTTTGTGTTCCCCGCAGTTCTGGGGAAGCGACTGCAACATTCGCAGTTCATTAAGTTCGTCTCATTACAGTACCTCAACCAGTTGAATTCTCTCAGCCAGTCTTCCTGAAAATGGTGGGTTCGGGACTTTATCACCTCACAAACCTCTGACTCTGAATCATCATCCGACTGTGTCTGTGACATTGATATTTGTCTCCGTTGTCTGTTTCCTTCCAACAGACGTTTACGCGCGGTCGCGCGCTCGATTATCTCTAGGACCCTCCCCCTCCCTCCACACATTAGCCAGTTACAGTGGCCATTCCCTGTTACAGTGGCCATTCCCTATTCTTCTCACACTCGTCATCATTGGCCTGCTACACATTCCGGATTCATTGACGCGCCCCTTCCACGTTTAACGTAAAAAAAAATACTGGTCGCACATGTGCGACTGGATGTAAAATTCAGTCGCACACTCTCAAATTTTGGTTGCAGTCTGGAGCCCTGGTGTGTGTGATAGGGTTGCAGTGCGTGTGTGTGTGTGTGTGTGTGTGTGTGTGTGTGTGTGTGTGTGTGTGTGTGTGTGTGTGTGTGTGTGAGATAGGGTTGTGTGTGTGTGTGTGTGATAGAGTTGCAGTGTGTGTGTGTGTGTGTGATAGGGTTGCAGTGTGTGTGTGTGTGTGTGTGTGAGATAGGGTTGTGTGTGTGTGATAGAGTTGCAGTGTGTGTGTGTGTGATAGGGTTGCAGTGTGTGTGTGTGTGTGTGTGTGTGTGTGTGATAGGGTTGCAGTGTGTGTGTGTGTGAGTGTGATAGGGTTGCAGTGTGTGTGTGTGTGTGTGTGTGATAGGGTTGCAGTGTGTGTGTGTGTGTGTGTGTGTGTGATAGGGTTGCAGTGTGTGTGTGTGTGAGTGTGATAGGGTTGCAGTGTGTGTGTGTGTGATAGGGTTGCAGTGTGTGTGTGTGTGTGATAGGGTTGCAGTGTGTGTGTGTGTGTGTGTGTGTGTGATAGGGTTGCAGTGTGTGTGTGTGTGTGTGAGTGTGATAGGGTTGCAGTGTGTGTGTGATAGGGTTGCAGTGTGTGTGTGTGTGTGTGATAGGGTTGCAGTGTGTGTGAGTGTGATAGGGTTGCAGTGTGTGTGTGTGTGATAGGGTTGCAGTGTGTGTGTGTGTGTGTGTGTGATAGGGTTGCAGTGTGTGTGTGTGATGAGCTGAAGGTGTGTTTGAGGAATGGATTCTGTTCCCCTCAGCTGTCGATGTGCTTGGCTGATTCTCCTGTACTGTATCCTCTGCACTCCTCCACAGTGATCTCTGGCTCTCTGCAGCTTCTCTAGAGCTTGAAGGGTTGGTGTTCTCTAGGCAGGGTCTGGTTGGGTTGATGTTGACACACTGTACACACAAACCCTTGCATTTCTGTTGTACCTCCACTTTGATTGTAATCCTCATTTCAGTCTTTATTTTCACTGTGGCCCTCGCAGACAACTCCACTAAAGTGTCCTCAGATCTGAGTGTTGTTGAGCCTGTGATGTATGAGCCAGAGCATCAGATGTCTGTCTGAACAGATTGATGTTGTTGCTGAGTGTAAATGTCTGTGTGTTCGAGAAGCAGTCGCTCAAAACACCGGCTGTCCTCGGTTGCAGCGCTCAATACAGAGATCCAGTCTGATCCAATCACACACAGGTCTGAGATCAACACACACACACACAGGTTCAGGTCTGAGATCAGCACACACACACACACACACACAGGTCTGAGATCAGCACACACACACACACACACACAGGTCTGAGTTCAGCACACACACACACACACAGGTCTGAGTTCAGCACACACACACACACAGGTCTGAGATCAGCACACACACACACACACAGGTCTGAGTTCAGCACACACACACACACACAGGTCTGAGTTAAGCACACACACACACACAGGTCTGAGTTCAGCACACACACACACACACAGGTCTGAGATCAGCACACACACACACACACAGGTCTGAGATCAGCACACACACACACAGTGTTGAGTGTAAAGCTCCATGAACACGATCTATGGAGTGAATCACACTTCATCTGCCAGTCTGACTGACACATCATCCCAGTGTTTGTTATTCTAGACGATTCTGTGCTCTGAATATGTGTGTGTCTGCAGTTTGAGGACAGCCTTTCCCGTCCCAGACACAACAGAAACTGTTCAGAAATGGGTTCTCGATGTGGCTGTGTAAGAGTCCCAAGCTGAACCCCATCAAACCCCATCCGCTCTGTGTGTGACCCAGAAATCATGATCAATTCCCCGTTCTTGAACTTTAAACTTCTAAAATTAATTTAGAGGTACAGAATTTTGGGATCAGTCCCTGAGACAGATTTCTGATTAGTCTCGGTTTAAATAAATCTGTTCAATTGGACATAGCTGTTTCGTAACGGTGTCATGGACCTAATATTTTGTTTTCTTGGAACTGAATGCATTTACTATGAAATGATCTGATTAAAGAATATTAAGATTTGAATTCATTGCCATCACTAATATGTGACAATATGCAATTTATTTTTGCAATATTTTATTTTATTTTTTATTTTATTTACTTTTAAATTACTAGTTTTGATCAATAAATAAATAGTAAGTTAAACACATTCCTCACATTCTTTCAACTTAAATTCAAAATAACTCACAATTTCATGCATAACCCTTTTAATTCAGCTCAAAATATCTTACATTGGTAGTCTTTGCCGACCTCTTGTGAAAAAATAATAATATAAGATAAGCAAATGAGCTGTTCCGCTGGGTCATAAAGTCAGTGCACTTTCAGTGTGCATTCAGATACACATGTAGACATTATAAAATCATTTTAGGTAAAGTTTTAGCATTTTTAGTTAGATTTTTTTGGTTTTTCTATGTGTACTGAAGCATTCCATTCATTCCTAAGGGTGTAAAATTGACCCGCAAGGGAATGATTTGTTTTTAAATTTCAACCACAACTCCTCGAATCCCTTCAGGTTTTTTTTGTGTGTATTCATGGTTCAAGTGGGACAAATGTCCTGGGGTCTTGGACCCCTCTGATGAACACTCAATAAAAAAAAATGACCCGAGGGAAGCATGAGGGTTTTAGTAAAGCAACAGATGAGTCGTAGTGATATTGATAGTGTTAGTGTTAGTGATAGTGTGAGTGTTAGTGATAGTATGTGATAGTGTGAGTGTTAGTGTTAGTGATAGTGTGAGTTATAGTGTTAGTGATAGTGTGAGTGTTAGTGATAGTATGTGATAGTGTTAGTGATAGTGTGAGTGATAGTGTGAGTTATAGTGATATTGATATTGATAGTGTGAGTGTTAGTGATAGTATGTGATAGTGTGAGTTATAGTGATATTGATAGTGTGAGTGTTAGTGATAGTATGTGATAGTGTTAGTGATAGTGTGAGTGATAGTGATAGTATGTGATAGTGTGAGTGATAGTGATAGTATGTGATACTGTTAGTGATAGTGTGTGTTAGTGATAGTGTGAGTGATAGTGTGAGTGTTAGTGTTAGTGATAGTGTTAGTGATAGTGTGAGTGTTAGTGATAGTATGTGATAGTGTGAGTGATAGTGTGAGTGATAGTGATAGTATGTGTTAGTGATAGTGTGAGTGATAGTATGTGATAGTGTTAGTGATAGTGTGAGTTATAGTGATAGTGTGAGTGATAGTGATAGTATGTGATAGTGATAGTGATAGTATGTGATAGTGTGAGTGATAGTGATAGTATGTAATAGTGTGAGTGATAGTGATAGTATGTGTTAGTGATAGTGTGAGTGATAGTATGTGATAGTGTGAGTTATAGTGATAGTGTGAGTGATAGTGATAGTATGTGATAGTGTTAGTGATAGTGTGAGTGTTAGTGATAGTGTGAGTTAGTGATAGTGATAGTATGTGATAGTGATAGTATGTGATAGTGTTAGTGATAGTGATAGTATGTGATAGTGTGAGTGTTAGTGATAGTGATAGTATGTGATAGTGTTAGTGATAGTGATAGTATGTGATACTGTGAGTGATAGTGATAGTATGTGATAGTGTTAGTGATAGTGTGAGTGATAGTGATAGTGTGAGTGATAGTGATAGTATGTGATAGTGTTAGTGATAGTGTGTGTTAGTAATAGTGTGAGTGATAGTGTGAGTGTTAGTGAAAGTGATAGTGTGAGTGATAGTGTGAGTGTTAGTGATAGTGATAGTGATAGTATGTGTTAGTGAGTGTGAGTGTTAGTGATAGTGATATTGATAGTGTGAGTGTTAGTGATAGTGATAGTATGTGATAGTGTGAGTGATAGTGTTAGTGATAGTGTGAGTGATAGTGTGAGTGATAGTGATAGTGATAGTGTTAGTGATAGTGTTAGTGATAGTGTGAGTGTTAGTGATAGTGATAGTGATAGTATGTGTTAGTGATAGTGATAGTGATAGTATGTGATATTGTGAGTGATAGTGATAGTGATAGTGATAGTGTTAGTGATAGTGTGAGTGTTAGTGATAGTGATAGTGAAAGTATGTGTTAGTGATAGTGTGAGTGATAGTGTGAGTGATATTGATAGTATGTGATAGTGTGAGTGATAGTGATAGTATGTGATAGTGTGAGTGATAGTATGTGGTAGTGATAGTGTGAGTGATAGTGTGAGTGTTAGTGATAGTATGTGATAGTGTGAGTGTTAGTGATAGTATGTGATAGTGTGAGTGATAGTGTTAGTGATAGTGATAGTATGTGATAGTGTGAGTGATAGTGATAGTATGTGATAGTGTGAGTGATAGTGATAGTATGTGTTAGTGATAGTGTGAGTGTTTGTGATAGTGATATTGATAGTGTGAGTGTTAGTGATAGTGATAGTGTGAGTTATAGTGATAGTGTGAGTTAGTGATATTATGTGATAGTGTGAGTGATAGTGTGAGTGTGAGTGTTAGTAATAGTGTGAGTGATAGTGTGAGTGATATTGATAGTGTGAGTGTTAGTGATAGTATGTGATAGTGTGAGTGATAGTGATAGTGTTAGTGATAGTATGTGATAGTGTGAGTGATAGTGATAGTGTTAGTGATAGTATGTGATAGTGTGAGTGATAGTGATAGTATGTGTTAGTGATAGTGTGAGTGTTCGTGATAGTGATATTGATAGTGTGAGTGTTAGTGATAGTATGTGATAGTGTGAGTTATAGTGATAGTGTGAGTGTTAGTGATAGTATGTGATAGTGTGAGTGATAGTGATAGTGTTAGTGATAGTGATAGTATGTGATAGTGTGAGTGATAGTGATAGTGTTAGTGATAGTATGTGATAGTGTGAGTGTTCGTGATAGTGATATTGATAGTGTGAGTGATAGTGATAGTATGTGATAGTGTGAGTTATAGTGATAGTGTGAGTGTTAGTGATAGTGATAGTATGTGATAGTGTGAGTGATAGTGATAGTATGTGATAGTGTGAGTGATAGTGTGAGTGATAGTGATATTATGTGATAGTGTGAGTGATAGTGTGTGTTAGTGATAGTGTGAGTGTTAGTAATAGTGTGAGTGATAGTGTTAGTGATAGTGTGAGTGTTAGTGATAGTGTGAGTGATAGTGTGAGTGATAGTGTGAGTGATAGTGTTAGTGATAGTGTGAGTGTTAGTGATAGTGATAGTGATAGTGTGAGTGATAGTGTTAGTGTTAGTGTGAGTGATAGTGTTAGTGATAGTGTTAGTGATAGTGATAGTATGTGTTAGTGATAGTGTGAGTGATACTGTGAGTGTTAGTGATAGTGATATTGATAGTGTGAGTGTTAGTGATAGTATGTGATAGTGTGAGTGATAGTGATAGTATGTGATAGTGTGAGTGATAGTGATAGTGATAGTATGTGATAGTGTGAGTGATAGTGATAGTGATAGTATGTGATAGTGTTAGTGATAGTGATAGTATGTGATAGTGTTAGTGATAGTATGTGATAGTGATAGTGAAAGTGATAGTATGTGATAGTGATAGTGATAATGATAGTATGTGATAGTATGTGATAGTGATAGTGTTAGTGATAGTATGTGATAGTGATAATGATAGTATGTGATAGTGATAGTGTTAGTGGCTGATCTCTGGCGTGAGCTGGTTTTGAGGAACCGCTCGTGTTGTTGTGAATGCTGGCTCTTTAGCTCCGCCCCCTCAGCACGTTAATGTGTGTGTTCTTCACTCACACACTCTCCGCCTTTCTCATCTCGGTCTGCTTCCGACACACACAGTGGATGTGGTGTTTCTGCCTCACGAATGAGAGACTCGTATTCCTCCTCATAATCAGGGATTGTGTGCGAGGAGAACAGCACATCTGTTTGGGGGCCGAAATAGATTCCATTCATGCATTCCTGTGACGAGGATCATAACTCCCTCCCACGCTCCAGTCTCAGTGTCTTTCCCTCACTCACTCTTTCTACTGCAGTTTTTTTTTTTTGCTTCATTTCTGTTCTTGTAGCTCAGTAATGGGAAGCATTAAAACATTAGCTTCTCAAACAATGATGCACTTTTTTACTGTATGTTTTAATGCCACTTGCCCTTTAAGACCTTATTATAAATACCCACTATTATGATTTGCTATCATCTTTGCATAGAACATTATCAAGGCATGAGGAAAATGTGATTCTTCATGACATGACCTTGATTCTGCTTGCTTTTTTGACACTGAGAGATTATTGTACTATGGAAACATACTATAGGTTTCCTCCTGGTTTATTGGAACCATCTGCAGAAACACACACACACACACACACTCACTCACTGCTTCTCCACGGTATGATGTCACAGCGATGGCCGCCTCCACACCAGTGCATCAATGTGTGTGTTTGTCCTCCACTGTTTCCCATACTGGCTCCCAGTACAGGCCTGATCTTACTGTTCATACACACTAAAGCTCATACACATCCACACGTCTCTGTGTTCTCCCTTTATTCTCTTCTTTCTTTGACTACCTGAATCAGTGGTGCACTACCCTACAGACAAATTAATTAGTGCAAAAATTCAAAACCACTCCCTGTTCTCCACACACTGTTTTACTGAGATTACATGTTGGATAATCTATGTGAAGTTGTACGATCTTTCTAACACCCCACTGAGGGTTAGCTTTATGCTTTTTTCAACAACAAAAAAAACAGTTTTCATGTATGAATTTAATTACTGGATATATCTGGCTGTAAGGGTCACTCAGTGGATCTCATGCCTGTCCTGCTCTTGTTTTGTAGACGGTGGCCATTCTGGAGCAGCGTCTGACTCTGACCGAGGACAAACTGCAGGAGTGTGTGGAGATCCAGCGTCAGAACGGATCTAAACATCGAGCTCAGAGTCTCCAGATCACAGACCAGCGTCCCGATCCACAGCGATAACAGCGATCACATCAGAGCAGTGTGTGTTACAGGCGGCAGGTGTTCTGTGCAGGGTCTGTGTGTGTGTGATGGAGGGTTGTGTGTTGAACAGCAGTGTGTGTGATGCAGGATTGTGTGTTGAACAGCAGTGTGTGTGATGCAGGATTGTGTGTTGAACAGCAGTGTGTGTGATGCAGGATTGTGTGTTGAACAGCAGTGTGTGTGATGCAGGATTGTGTGTTGAACAGCAGTGTGTGTGATGGAGGATTGTGTGTTGAACAGCAGTGTGTGTGTTGAACAGTAGTGTGTGTGATGGAGGATTGTGTGTTGAACAGCAGTGTGTGTGTTGAACAGTAGTGTGTGTGATGGAGGGTTGTGTGTTGAACAGCAGTGTGTGTGTTGAACAGTAGTGTGTGTGATGGAGGGTTGTGTGTTGAACAGCAGTGTGTGTGATGGAGGATTGTGTGTTGAACAGCAGTGTGTGTGTTGAACAGTAGTGTGTGTGATAGAGGGTTGTGTGTTGAACAGTAGTGTGTGTGATGGAGGATTGTGTGTTGAACAGCAGTGTGTGTGATGGAGGATTGTGTGTTGAACAGCAGTGTGTGTGTTGAACAGCAGTGTGTGATGGAGGATTGTGTGTTGAACAGCAGTGTGTGTGTTGAACAGTAGTGTGTGTGATGGAGGATTGTGTGTTGAACAGCAGTGTGTGTGTTGAACAGCAGTGTGTGATGGAGGATTGTGTGTTGAACAGCAGTGTGTGTGTTGAACAGTAGTGTGTGTGATAGAGGGTTGTGTGTTGAACAGTAGTGTGTGTGATGGAGGATTGTGTGTTGAACAGCAGTGTGTGTGATGGAGGATTGTGTGTTGAACAGCAGTGTGTGTGTTGAACAGTAGTGTGTGTGATGGAGGGTTGTGTGTTGAACAGCAGTGTGTGTTGAACAGTAGTGTGTGTGATGGAGGGTTGTGTGTTGAACAGCAGTGTGTGTGATGGAGGATTGTGTGTTGAACAGCAGTGTGTGTGTTGAACAGTAGTGTGTGTGATGGAGGGTTGTGTGTTGAACAGCAGTGTGTGTTGAACAGTAGTGTGTGTGATGGAGGGTTGTGTGTTGAACAGCAGTGTGTGTGATGGAGGATTGTGTGTTGAACAGCAGTGTGTGTGTTGAACAGTAGTGTGTGTGATGGAGGGTTGTGTGTTGAACAGCAGTGTGTGTTGAACAGTAGTGTGTGTGATGGAGGGTTGTGTGTTGAACAGCAGTGTGTGTGATGGAGGATTGTGTGTTGAACAGCAGTGTGTGTGTTGAACAGTAGTGTGTGTGATGGAGGGTTGTGTGTTGAACAGCAGTGTGTGTGTTAAACAGTAGTGTGTGTGATGGAGGGTTGTGTGTTGAACAGCAGTGTGTGTGATGGAGGATTGTGTGTTGAACAGCAGTGTGTGTGTTGAACAGTAGTGTGTGTGATGGAGGATTGTGTGTTGAACAGCAGTGTGTGTGATGGAGGATTGTGTGTTGAACAGCAGTGTGTGTGTTGAACAGTAGTGTGTGTGATGGAGGGTTGTGTGTTGAACAGCAGTGTGTGTGATGGAGGGTTGTGTGTTGAACAGTAGTGTGTGTGATGGAGGATTGTGTGTTGAACAGCAGTGTGTGTGTTGAACAGTAGTGTGTGTGATGGAGGGTTGTGTGTGATGGAGGATTGTGTGTTGAACAGCAGTGTGTGTTGAACAGTAGTGTGTGTGATGGAGGGTTGTGTGTTGAACAGCAGTGGGTGTGATGCAGGATTGTGTGTTGAACAGCAGTGTGTGTTTGTGCTGAGTGTGGAATAAGCATCGGCTCTACTGTAATCCATCCTCAAAACCACAAACTGAAACTGAAATCTGAGAAGAGAAGAGAAATCTAAACGTGAAGCCTTCCTCCTTTACTTGCATTAGTTTGTCCTGAACTTTCGAACTGTCATTTTCTTTTTCAAGTTTGCTATTTTGAGTCATATTGTCTCATTTCCTGGTGTAACTAAACACATAATTTTATTTTTGTCCATTAAAATGCCAGTAAATGTGTTTATTTAACACGTGTTGCTTACTGTGTTCTTCTTTCTGTATGTTACTGTAAAATATAGTATCAGTTAATATGCAATGTTTTATTATGTAATGTCAGGGCTGCGCTTTACAGTCATGTCTGTTCATTCATTGGTTGGTTTCCCTGAATCATGTAAATACAGCAATAAAATACTCTGCTGCTATTGAACAGCCTGAAGCAGCAAAATTGACTCAGCCAATAGCGTGAGTTTGGGGGCGGGGCTTTCAGGAGCGTTCAGGAAACCTGTTTGGAAACAGCCGTTATATTCGCCTCTGGAGCTCATGACGAGTGTGAAGCAACTACTCCGCTTTAATGTACTGTTACTTTTTTGTAATCTTGGTAACACTTTACAATAAGGTTCATTAGTTGACATTAGTTAATGAATTAACTAACATTGAACAAAACATTTGTTACAGTATTTATTAATCTTTGATAATGTTAGTTAAAAATACAGCTGTTCATTGTTTGTTCATGTTAGTTCACAGTGCATTAACTAATGTATTAGTAAATGTTGAAATTCATATTAACTAAGATTAATAAATGCTGTAGAAGTATTGGTTATTCTTAGCTCATGTCAACTAAGGTAGTGAACTAATGTTAGCTAGCGAACCATATTATAAAAGTGTTACCGTAATCTTTGTGTAATGTGTGCAGTGGCTTTGTTCACTCCTCAGAACAGCTCGTAGTTTTAAAATAATTGAATCCCACATCTCCAGAAATCACCCGTCAGACCGAATGAGTGTGTGTTTGCCGTGATGTTTTCCTCTGTAGTTCAGCTGAGCTGAGAACACACTCACTAAAGCGTAACACTGGTCGACACACACACACACACACTCTTTTCCTTCCTGTCTGGGGCTGGAGTCTGTGCCGGACGGGACCGAGCCTCACACTTCCAGATAACGACATCAGGTCTTTAATTACACATGGCAGTGACTCTCCGCTGGTGCAGTGTGTGTGTGTGTGTGTGTTCTGTGACTGAAGAAAAGCGGAGTGTGTATCTGCCTCATTCTGCACATGTGTTTCTCTGGGTGTTTATGGCCAGAACATCTGGAGGCCTTTCCCTGATCGAGTGTGTGTCCGAGTTCAGCGCTCACTCACGTACAGTATGTGAAACGGTAACTTTGATGGATGTTTCAGGAGGGCCTTTCTCTTTTTTACATTTCAACAATGGTTTTTATGGATTCTGACTTTCTTCTCGCAATTCCGAGTTTAGATGTAAGCTTTGGTATTGTGACATATAAACTCGGAATTGCGTGAGAGAAAATTGTGAGATATAAAGTCGCAATTAACTTTTTAAAAATGATTATTCCATCACAGAAACAAGCTTCCATATTTTTTAAAGTAAATTTCCAATTTTCGGCTATAAAGAAAAATTGTCTTTAAGTCTTAATAAACTGTATTCTGGAATTCAAAGCTAAATTTAATAAAGCATAATGTACAGTCAACTGGTTATTACTGCAAAAATATTCCTGAATCATCCTGAAATAGTTTATTTGACTAAACTGCAGTTAGGGTTAGCGTCACGGGATTCCACATGCTACGCGCTAGTAAATGCGTAAAAGTGGATATGAAATATTGATTTAGATTCAATGTTTATGTGTGTGTACGATGACACGAGAGACATGAAACCATGTAAGTTATAAAGTTTAACGTCATTATACACAAATACTCTTGCCGGCTGAACACCACGATGATAATCATAATAAAGAATAATACCGTCGGGATACTGTAACAGTTCCTCCAGAAAACTAACAGCATGAACAGTTTAAAACTGCGATGTAACGGTGTAAAGTTTTCAAAGTTATTAACATTTTAATCTAACAAAGTTATTTACATTTTTTTAAATTTTGACAAAATTATTCTATATTCTGTGTCATGAATTACTGCTGCTGTGTGAGGGATTCTGACCAACCTAATCAATATCAATAGAAAAGTCAAAGAAAAGCTATTGTGCAATTATTGGAGCAAATGGGAATACAAACATTATATTTATGGTGGTTACGGTTCACCACTACAGTGACACAGCTGTGACGACTTCTGGAATGTGGAAAGGGTCCATTCAAAAGAAAAGAGTAGGGCGTAACTCTGTGGATTGTGTGGAGGCGGAGCTGAATGCGAGCCTGCAGTGGATTGTGGGAAAGGGGCGGGGTTTAAGAGAGGCAGTGGGTGGAGCTTGGTTGTTCAGCCACACCCTGCACCTGATTAAGTCAGGCTCCACCCATTTGGTTTACAGAGGCGGAGCTGGATGTCACGTGACCCTGCAGTGAGAGTGATTGACAGGAGCTGTAGACCTGAGATCTCCTTCTGTGACCGATGTTTTATCCGAGATCCTCGTCCCTCATGAACACTGAAGCTACGCATCATTTCCTGTTTCCTGTCCCTCGGCGAATGTCGGGTTCATGTTTGTCTGGGAATCCAGGCCTTTCCCCCCCGATCGGCCCACGCAATGATGTTTCCACTCGCTCACAAAACAGAAAAACAGCCTTTCACTGATTCTGCAGAAGAAGAGCTTATGAAGAGTTCAAACCCTCAGTTTCATCTCATAAACTCACTCTAATAATGCTGAGTTGTTTTAACTCAATTTTGTGTCAAATATGGACAAACAGCCATTGGGTTACATTTTTTAATTAAATTTTTAACCCAATGTTTGAGTTTGTCCATATTTTACACACTGTTCGTTTGTTGACAGTATTTCTGCAGTGATACAAATAGAATCCAAAAACCTTTAATATGGCAACAAAATCAGATTTCTGTCCTGGAAATGTGCAAATTACTGCAAACTTAATGAGATAATGCCTCATCTGCATATTTAAAAAAAAACCTGTAATGCAAAACAACTGATGAATGATCTGCTGATATCTGTTCAGAGGTTTTAGCCTGAGATATACAGTCTCTGTCTTCAGTCTGAGTCTACAGGATCATCTGCAACTCATCTGGACCCATCATGCATCAGTGCCGCTCCCATCATGCACCTGTGCCGCTCCCATCATGCATCAGTGCTGCTCCCATCATGCACCAGTGCCGCTCCCATCATGCACCAGTGCCGCTCCCATCATGCACCAGTGCCGCTCCCATCATGCATCAGTGCCGCTCCCACATCATGCACCTGTGCCGCTCCCATCATGCATCAGTGCCGCTCCCATCATGCATCAGTGCCGCTCCCACATCATGCACCTGTGCCGCTCCCATCATGCACCAGTGCCGCTCCCATCATGCCGCTCGCTCCCATCATGTGCCGCTCCCATCATGCACCAGTGCCGCTCCCATCATGCCGCTCGCTCCCATCATGTGCCGCTCCCATCATGCACCAGTGCCGCTCCCATCATGCACCTGTGCCGCTCCCATCATGCACCAGTGCCGCTCCCATCATGCACCAGTGCCGCTCCCATCATGCATCAGTGCCGCTCCCATCATGCACCTGTGCCGCTCCCATCATGCACCAGTGCCGCTCCCATCATGCACCAGTGCCGCTCCCATCATGCACCAGTGCCGCTCCCATCATGCACCAGTGCCGCTCCCATGTAACACAGAGTTCTGCTGCTCAATCCTTCAGCTCATCTTTAAACATCAGATGTTACAGAGCCGGTTAACAGAATCAGACCTTTCCTGGATGGATGAAAGGGAATTATAAATGAAAGGGAGTTGATAGTTAATGAGATCAACTTATAAACTGAGGTTGATCCATTCACACACACACACACACACACACACACAGTCTTAAAGGGCTAGTGTCCCGTCAGCTGCGAGCACAGCAGGATCTGCCATCAGTGCCGTACAGAAGTCCACATGAAATGGACCCTATTTACTGTATTCTCAGTCTTACTGTGCATGAGTCATAACTCCAGATGTGTGATTTTCCCAACTGTGAAATGACTTTCTCTTTCAGCTGGCATCACTGATCCCTCTCATCTGATGCAGTGAAGGACAGATGTGGTAACAGACCTTCGTCAGGGTGGAAGGACACTTCATTTCTGACAGGAATGAAAATGACAAGCATTCAACAGATTCATGTGTTTAACAACATGCCAAAGATGTTCAGTAGACCCAAACTCCACGACACAGTTCAGAGCTGAGAGTTGTGAAGCCATGGTGAAGATGGGGAGTCGAATGGCTCATAATGTTTTCAACTTTTGCTTTAACTAAACAATTGTTTATCATATAAAGTTGTGTCTCTTCAGAAAACTTGCATTAAACCACTCGATTCAATTAGATTACTTTTATGCATTTTATGAAGCATCAAAGTTTTGGTTCCATTGACTTTCGATCAATAAACAAGTAATTAATATTAAGTCACTTACATTTTAGACGAAATATTGACTGTTTTTGTAATATTTTAGCAGCGAAAATGATTCCAATCCAAACAAAGATCACAGCAGAACCACCGCGCGTCTCACAGCAACACTCGCGATCGTGTTCTCGTCACTGAATGATTCAACGTTGTGAACGAATCGATTGAGTCGAAGATTCTTAAACAGCCGCCTCATTCTTGATAAATCAGCCGTTTGAACGAATCGCTTGAATGAATGACTCAATGACTCGCTTCATAAGGCCGCTTATCACCTGCATTTCCGCGCTCACTATCGCCAAACCAATCAAATCCGTTAGTATTTTTTTAAAAATCAGACCAAACACATTTTTATTTCATTCAGGAGTTATGTACAAAACGATAACTTTTGATAACAGTAGCCTATTGATAAAAATGTGGTTGGAGGGGTGACGTGGAGTTGATGAAGGGAGACAGGCTAGAGGTCCGAACCTGGCCGTACCCAAAATCATTTAACCCGAACCCGAGGTCCGTTTCTCACAGGAATACCTTTTTTTTTGTTGCAATAAGCTGTATTGTTTTATGATTGCTTGCAACGATAAATAAACACATGTACAAACGTTTCCCCAAGGCACAGCACACAAGAAAAAAAGAGAAAAAGCACGGACTTACTAATTACGAAACTTTTGCACAGTTGCACAACTATTTACATAAATATATCCTTCTCAGTGCGAGTTATGAAGGAAGAGAACAGCATCGCCAGTTGATGGTTTCAGCGCATCCTCTGATTGCGGTGTTGTGACTGAAATAGCGCGCGCAGGCGCACATACGCAAAACAGTTTTGTAAAATATTTGATCAAATAAAAATTATTCATATATCATTTTACAAACCGGTTTTGCGCATGTGCTCCCACACACACTATTTCAGTCACAACACAGCAATCAGAGGAGGACGATGGCGCTGAAACTGCGTACTTTCTCTCTTGTGCTCATATCTACGATCACAACACGGCACCAGCGGCGGCCTTAAAGGGATACTTCAGGATTTAGCATTAAGCTTTGTATTAGTAGAAAACCTGTAGTATTTTCAAATTACCGTGCTTCCCTCCCTCATATCCCCCTGAGACGAGAGATTTATGTATTTTTTGTCTGGAAAAAATCCTCCGATGACGCAAAAATCGTCATCTGTAGAGGCGAGAGACTACAGCCAGTAGGAGGAGCTGTCCCGCATGTCTTCAACCCGCCCATAGAGGGATCTCACTCACAGAATCTACACAGTGTCAGCCGTCTTTCTTTGGAAGCTAAGCTAGCAGGCTCTTATTCTGTGGAGAAAGCTGAGTAGTAGGGGTTACCATCCTCTTTTTCCCGGACATGTCCGGCCGTCGAGATTGTCCAAAATGTCCGGGATTCGGCATTCGCCATTCATTGTTTACATGCACACCTTTTGTTTCAATCTAATTGAATTCATTCCGATTGGTGAATCTGAATGTAGTGTTTACATGAACGCTAAACAAGTGATCGGTTGATGTGCGTTTTAACATTGCTAAGAAAATTCCCGCTCCTCCGTGAGAAATACGAGACCGGTGCGTCTCACAGGTGTCGCTCATCAGTAATCACGCCACCGGCCTCGCGCCGTTCTCCCTCAGCCTCGTCCTGCTCGCCACAGTAAACATGATGAATGGCGACTGTAGAACGCAAAAGCCGAATCCCGGACATTTTGGGCGATCTCGAAATCCCGGGCAGACTCGTCTCACTAGTAGCCTAGCCTTGTTGTTTAACTGCGCTCTCTTACCGGTAGGCGTGGCTTGGGAGTGGCCTCCTAGGGCAGCGAAGCAAGTGCATTCTTGAGCCAAAAATACATTTTCTGGCTTTTCTCCGTCTAGAAAGCTCCAAATTCAAAAATAATTTCACATTTCTTCATAAATGACCCATTTTAAATACACATTCATCTTTCCAGAGGTGAAATATCCCTTTAAGCATCTGGGGGCCCGTTTCAATAACTAAAATGGGGCCCTACCCACATAAAACATAAACATAATAGAGCAGAAAAAGCAAGGATTCCTGTTGGTTGGCATCAATGGTATATTATTTTATTCCGTGCACTTTCAGCTTCATGAACAGGCAGCTCAACATAGAAATAATCCAACCTTATTTGATTAAAACTATATACAGTTATACAGCGTTTTACGTTGGAATAAGCCTCGCCCTTTCACGCAGGGCAACTTCACTGCTTAACTGAGTAAACGGGGCTTTCTCCCTGGCATCTCCCTCACCTGTCTCAGCGGTAGGAACTTCATCGCCATGTTCTTGTTCTACTAACAATGTTTGGTCATCATTATTGCCAGCAGTTTGAGTTGAAGACGGATAATCTGTATTTTGGCTAGCATCCTGTGACGGGGGTTCGGCCGCTGCTGTCGCCGATAGGGTTACAGATGCTGGACCAAAGAAAGAGGTCACTTTTGCTATACTGAATAAAGCTTTTCTTTTGTTATCCGATATCTTTCGTTTTTCAGCACCACTGGCATATGTACGTTTCATTTCCTCTTAAAATTATTTTCCTGCTCAAAGTAACATTTTAACCTAACTGCAAAAAAGGCAAAGGTATAAACACAAACTACCGATATTATACTTCAGATCGCTTAAGCCGTTCGCGGGGGCGGTAAACGTTGCCGTGCAGACGCGGCCTTACCTATGTTTCACCCGTTTCAATTGAAACAGGCCCCGCCCTCCAAGGGTTGGCCCCAACAGACCAGCAAAATCCCATTCATTTTCTCCGTAGGATATTGATTTTCAGCCATAATGTCTAAACCATCCAAGGTAGATTGACCACGAGCTACGAGGTTGTGAAACAAAAGTTTCTGTTCCTAAAAAGCCACTAGGTATGAAATCAACCTTGTTATTTGCAATCTTCTGGAGAAATACTACACTACCCACAATTCTAAGCAAAACACTGACGTCTCTGATTGGTAGAACTTGCGCCGCGGTTACCATGGCGACGTATACCGCCCCCGTGAACGGCTTAAGCGATCTTAAGTATAATATCGGCAGTTTATGTGTTTATACCTTTGCCTTTTTTGCCGCTAGGTTAAAATGTTATTTTGAGCAGGAACATAATTTTAAGAGGAAATGAATACATATGCCAGTGGTGCAAACCAACAGGAATCCTTGCTTTTTCTGCTCTATTATGTTTATGTTTAATGTGGGTAGGGCCCCATATTAGTTATTGAAACGGGCCCCCAGATGCTTAAGGCCGCCGCTGTCGCCATGGTAACTGCAGCGTGAGTTCGACTAATCAGAGACGTCAGTGTTTTGCTTAGAATTGTGGGTAGTGTAGGCTAGTATATCTCCAGAAGATCGCAAATAACAAGGTTGATTTAATACCTTGTGGCTTTTATAGGAGCAGAAACTTTCGTTTCACAACCTCGTAGCTCATGGTCAATCTACCTTGGATGGTTTAGACATTATGGCTGAAAATCATTATCCTACGGAGAAAATGATTGGGATTTTGCTGGTCTGTTGGGGCCCCCCTTGGAGGGCGGGGCCTGTTTCAATTGAAACGGGTGAAACATGGCCGCGTCTGCACGGCACGCAAACTATATGTAAAGCCTATATAATTTTTCTTAGTTACAAACCCGACCCGAACCCAAGGCTATTCATTAAACATTAATCCAAACCTGACCCGAAACCTGTGAATTTTTCGGGACCCGTCGGGCTCAAGTCGGGTAGCAGACCTCTAAGACAGGCTCGTCCAGGGCGGGCACTGGTGACTCACAGGGCAGGCCAGGCCCCGCCGGGACTGGGGAGGCCCCCTGAAATCAAAATGTAAGCGTTTTAGATTTTTTAAAAGCTTTTTTAGCTTTTTTTAGTTTTTTAAGTGTTGATAAAAAAATAAAAATAAAACAGAATGAATGAAGCTAGAATAACATGTTTTTTTAAAGCAGAGGCTCTGTTCTTTTTCTTTTGATATATTAAAAGAAATATATCAACAAAAATAGTCTAGGTAAAAAAGCTGGCGGGGATAGAGTTAATGGCATCATTATTTTGCGAGGGAAAATAAGAGGCGCTGCGCCTTTAAATCCTCCAGCACAGAGTCCTCCCCCTCGCGTGATGACGCGCTCGCTTTATTGCAGCCTGTCAAACAGCCATCAGAAGAAGAGAGAACCAGGCGAGCGGTGGGATCGCGATCATGAGCCGCGTCTGACGGATCGCCCTGCCGCGTTCCCCCTCGTTCTCCCCCATGAAACACTCTCTCTGGAGCGGCGTGATCATGATGATGTCGAGCAAGAGCGCGGAATGGCTTCAGGATGAGCTGGAGTCCGGCGGGGCGCTTCTGCTGCTCGACTGCCGCACACACGAGCTCTTCGAGTCCGCACACATCGAGTCTGCCATCAACCTGGCCATCCCGGGGCTCATGCTGAGGAGGCTGAAGAAGGGCAACCTGCCCATCCGATCCATCATCCCCAACAACGAGGACCAGGAGAAGTTCGTGCGGCGCTGTAAGACGGACACGGTTCTGCTGTACGACGAGGCGACCGCGGACTGTCCGGAGAGCGGCAGCTCAGGCTCCGTGATCGGGCTCCTCATGCACAAGCTCCGCGACGACGGGTGCAAAGCCTATTACCTGGAAGGCAAGGAGTTAATTTGCCATTCAAAACTTTCAAGAGCTCGAAACGCTTTCTTTCTCTATCTGTGTGTGTGTGTGTGCGAGGGAGAAACAGAAATGGATTAAATCGCTCCTCCGCTGAAGTCCGCGCTCTTCTGCTTTTAAACGGAGAAAAGTTGGTTCACATTACGAGCTGTTAGGCGAATACATCCGCGCGCTCGCTTCGTGAAATCTTTCAAGTCTGTCAGGCATTTTGTATAAACTCACTGCTCTTAAAATAGCTAACGTGTACATTTTTTGTCTTTCTCTGTGTGTGTTTTGACTACAACCCTTAAAAAAAAGGAGAAACAAAGATGTTTTCAATTAATTGCCTAAAATGGCTCCGCCATGTTGTCTTTTTGAAGGAAAACGAGCGATTCATGAATGAACGGCCAAAAAGACTGAATCACGACGCTCTTCGACTGTTTGTGATAAATATTCACGTTATATTCGATATTTCGTGTAAATATACGCACACGTCGAGCGTTTTGTCGTGGAAATGGAGTTTGACTGTGTAATTCTCGGTTTCGCCACCATTCACAAAATACACATCGAGTGTCAGTCATGATCTTCACCACGTGACCAACAGTTTAACACTCAGTCCGTTAGAATATTAATCCGTTTACTCGGGATTTATTTATTGGAAATAGTATATTTTTCAGTTTCACTGGTGCTTATTAATTAGATAGCCTAGTATTCATTCCTTTGCCACTATGCCAAGTAACTATTCCATTGTTAATTTTGGCCATTTGAGTTTTATGATGATCTGAAGTTCAGATATTAAAGAGGCAGTTCACACGTACATTAATAGTTCATTTACAAACCTGAATGACTGACTGGAAAACAAAAGAAGTTGTTTTGAAAAATGCCTCTGTTTTTTGTTTTGTTTTTTGGAATGAGTAAAGGATTACAGAATGATCATTTTTGGGTGAACTTATTAACCCTTACTGGGAACACTTCTTATCTCACTGGTTATGTGTTTTATAATAACTAGTCAGCATGACTAGTGACCTTTGCTGTAACTAATAACAATTGGAACACAAAATATCGTGTAATAAACATGTACCCGTGTCTAAATTAGATGTTAGTGGCTATTTGGGATTACTAGTAATTACGAGACTTGTGTTAGTATTTTAGTATACTAATAACATTGTATGGAATGACACCTGTGATTTTCCCTCTGATGGTTGTGTGTTCTCCGGCTTGTTCTAGGAGGATTTAACAAGTTCCAGACGGAGTACCCGGAGCACTGCGAGACGAGCTTGGACTGTTCGTGTCCCAGCAGTTCTCCGCCCTCCTCCGTCCTGGGTCTGGGTGGACTCCGGATCAGCTCCGACTGTTCTGACGGGGAGTCGGACCGCGAGCCGGGCAGCGCCACCGAGTCCGAGGGAAGCCCGGTTCCCAGTAACCAGCCAGCGTTCCCAGTCCAGATCTTACCGTATCTCTACCTGGGCTGTGCCAAAGACTCCACCAACTTGGACGTTCTGGGCAAGTACAACATCAAGTACATCCTGAACGTGACTCCCAATCTGCCCAACATGTTCGAACACGACGGGGAATTCAAGTACAAACAGATTCCCATCTCGGATCACTGGAGCCAAAACCTTTCTCAGTTTTTCCCTGAAGCCATTTCATTCATAGGTAAGTTTCCTTTCAGACGTTTCACGCTCATGTCCATCAGGCATTAGTGTATTATTTTCATTGTGTGTGTGAAGACTGGCCGTGACCTCAGGGTGTGTGTGTGAAGTGTGACGGGTCAGGTTTACACACCTGTGCTCTCCGTGAGGAACGGGTCCTCGAGCACGCGTGCGTTCACACTGATAATGGCTGATTGAGTTCGCTGTGTAACCACTAACCTGGCACTGCAAGTATAAACCACGCTGACAAGACGCTTCATAAATCAGGTTACGCCAAAACCTAATCCTAATCCAAAACCTGATGTTGTGTGTGTGTGTGTGTGAGATGTGATGTTGTGTGTGTGTGTGTGTGTGTGAGAGAGATGTGATGTTGTGTGAGATGTGATGTTGTGTGAGATGTGATGTTGTGTGAGATGTGATGTTGTGTGAGATGTGATGTTGTGTGAGATGTGATGTTGTGTGAGATGTGATGTTGTGTGAGATGTGATGTTGTGTTGTTGT
>NC_139985.1:29748290-29763290 GCF_963993115.1 Abramis brama
AAAATATTGAGTGTTTATATGAACTCATTGTAGTACTGTTAGATGCACTCATTTAATCACTCTTTTTCTTATTTTAATATATTTATTTTATGCATATATTTATTTTTCACAGTGTTCCTCTAATATCCACATTGAAGCGCTCGCTCTGCTGCCCTAAAGCACACTGTACATCCGTCATCTCAGGAGTCCAGTACAGTTTTAGTTCTTCCATTAAAAGCTAATTATTTCCTAAACGAGTGTCCAGTCGTCCCCCAGCATCCTCTGCTTCAGTGTCCAGTCGTTCCCCAGCATCCTCTGCTTCAGTGTCCAGTCGTCCCCCAGCATCCTCTGCTTCAGTGTCCAGTCGTCCCCCAGCATCCTCTGCTTCAGTGTCCAGTCGTCCCCCAGCATCCTCTGCTTCAGTGTCCAGTCGTCCCCCAGCATCCTCTGCTTCAGTGTCCAGTCGTCCCCCAGCATCCTCTGCTTCAGTGTCCAGTCGTCCCCCAGCATCCTCTGCTTCAGTGTCCAGTCGTCCCCCAGCATCCTCTGCTTCAGTGTCCAGTCGTCCCCCAGCATCCTCTGCTTCAGTGTCCAGTCGTCCCCCAGCATCCTTTGCTTCAGTGTCCAGTCGTCCCCCAGCATCCTCTGCTTCAGACACTCATCAGGATGAAAACCTTCATCCTCGTGTCATCACGTGACCTGTGACGCTCTCCTCTGAATAGCTAGTATTACCTGTACAGTTCCTGTGGCGTCAGAAAGTCTCCATGACCTGAAGGAGACGAAACAAATTGCTCAAACGACTGTAGCGGTTCTGAAGAGATGCGATCTCCGTTTCCTGACAGCTAAGCCTCGTTCACACCGCCGGCGACCGCCGCTGTGTGTCGCTAGTCTCGGTTCTGCGAGTCGCTTCGTAGTGCTGTCGCTCTGATGTGATTGGTAGACCGCACGTCTGGCCAGATCTATACAAAACCCCATCACAAGTGATATACCTATAACCCTAACCCTAACTACATCATTTTAATCTGACCAGGAATTAGGCTCAGAAGAGTTAACAGTAGCAGTGTTGAGTTACCACAGCAGTGTTCAGTGCATTACATCATTTACTAGATTAACGATTGACCAACCAACAAATTAAACTCACTCATACTGTCATAAATTACTAAAACGTCATTCGAATTTGACAAATAATCAATTTTTTATTGTCCCTAATAGTCAACAGACTGCAGGAGAAGCTGTGAAGTGAACTGCAGCAGTGCTAAACCTGCATCATAAAACTACAACACTCGAACTACATGTGTTTAAACCCACTGAGACTGTCAAATCTTTTCCATGCATCATTTTATTATATCATTTATTACATGGCTTGGTTGAATTCTAATGTAGAATGCGGTGTGTTATTTCTTGATATCAGACGGCTGCAAGTATAACACACTGTTGCCATGATAAACAGAGCGTTGCTATGGACACAGGATTCTAACCGTAGAGACGGAACGGACTATTTTCTTTAGCGGAAGCAATACAATCGTTTTTAAATCAATGTTTTGTGTCAAATTATTGATTTATTTGGTAGGTAGCCATGTAATAAGTGGGATAATGTAGAGCGAGGCGGTTGCTATAGCGAATACAACCCCTTCTAGCTCCGCTTCGCTAACCCTAACCCATCCTGATCAGCCTGTCGGGGGTGTATTCACTATAACATCCGCCTCGCTATACATTATCCCTTACCTTTACAGTCGAATCATATAAAGCTGTGAAATCGCCCTCGAACTCTTCTTGCTTGCACTCGAGATGGTGGCATGAGCTCCACTGAAACTCTTCTTTCCTATTGGTTGTCGCTCGTGAAAATCGCTTCTTATTGCATGAAGTTGAAATTCCTGAACTTTTGTCGCGTGTCTCGCGTCGCTTGACACACTCCGTTGGAATGAATGGGATTGTGTATCTTTGTCACTGCGTGTCGCTGGCTGGCTTTACTCTCAAATAAACCAAAACGTTGATCAACTCGTGTATAATCATGGCCACACGTCAAGAACATCAAACCTTGTGGATCTTGTGTGATGACATGTTAAGTCACATGATGCACAAGAACCAATGAGATGTTATAAAGGGGCAGTCACACAGGATCATGACGCAGGGTTTTTGTCACTTTTATGTGAACGATAGTCCAGCTGGAGAGACACGTTTGTTCTGTTTTTAACTTGACACGCTAATGCTAATGCAGCTGGGAAACCCAAAACTCAGGTGTTTGTCTCCAGGCTTCTTCACAGATGTTCTGCACAAACATTCGGCTCAGTTCAGTCTGATTCTTCCTCTGCTGTTTACTATCGCTGGCCATCACTGAACAGACGCATTAACAGCCATTCACTCAGACTGAGGTGTTCACTGCACTCGGAGATCTGTAGAGTTCACGTCGGAGATCTGTAGAGTTCACGTCGGAGATCTGTAGAGTTCACGTCGGAGATCTGTAGAGTTCACGTCGGAGATCTGTAGAGTTCACGTCGGAGATCTGTAGAGTTCACGTCGGAGATCTGTAGAGTTCACGTCGGAGATCTGTAGAGTTCACGTCGGAGATCTGTAGAGTTCACGTCGGAGATCTGTAGAGTTCACGTCGGAGATCTGTAGAGTTCACGTCGGAGATCTGTAGAGTTCACGTCGGAGATCTGTAGAGTTCACGTCGGAGATCTGTAGAGTTCACGTCGGAGATCTGTAGAGTTCACGTCGGAGATCTGTAGAGTTCACGTCGGAGATCTGTAGAGTTCACGTCGGAGATCTGTAGAGTTCACGTCGGAGATCTGTAGAGTTCACGTCGGAGATCTGTAGAGTTCACGTCGGAGATCTGTAGAGTTCACGTCGGAGATCTGTAGAGTTCACGTCGGAGATCTGTAGAGTTCACGTCGGAGATCTGTAGAGTTCACGTCGGAGATCTGTAGAGTTCACGTCGGAGATCTGTAGAGTTCACGTCGGAGATCTGTAGTCTGACTATCATCGTCTTTGAAATGTGAAAAGTTAAAGTTGAGCCTCGATTAAAATCAAGATAAAACTTTCTAGTTCAGCTTAAAGCTAATCAACTAGTTGACTATCCTGTAGTTGAATGTGGGCATGTAAGTTAATTCGTGTGTGTGTCGGGTTAGTGTGTGTGTGATGGGTCGGATTAGTGTGTGTGATGGGTAGGTTTAGGGTCGGGTTAGTGTGTGTGTGTGTGTGTGTGTGTTAGTGTGTGTGTGTGTGTGTGCGTGAGATGGGTAGGTTTAGGGTCGGGTTAGTGTGTGTGTGTGTGTGTGTGCGTGAGATGGGTAGGTTTAGGGTCGGGTTAGTGTGTGTGTGTGTGTGTGTGTGTGTGCGTGAGATGGGTAGGTTTAGGGTCAGGTTAGTGTGTTTGTGTGATGGGTCGGGTTAGTGTGTGATGGGTAGGTTTTGGGTCAGGTTAGTGTGTGTGATGGGTAGGTTTAGGGTCGGGTTAGTGTGTGTGTGCGTGAGATGGGTAGGTTTAGGGTCGGGTTAGTGTGTGTGTGTGTGCGTGAGATGGGTAGGTTTAGGGTCAGGTTAGTGTGTTTGTGTGATGGGTCGGGTTAGTGTGTGATGGGTAGGTTTTGGGTCAGGTTAGTGTGTGTGATGGGTAGGTTTAGGGTCGGGTTAGTGTGTGTGTGTGATGGGTAGGTTTTGGGTCAGGTTAGTGTGTGATGGGTAAGTTTAGGGTCGGGTTAGTGAGTGTGTGTGTGGGTGTGTGATGGGTAGGTTTAGGGTCGGGTTAGTGTGTGTGTGTGATGGGTAGGTTTTGGGTCAGGTTAGTGTGTGATGGGTAAGTTTAGGGTCGGGTTAGTGAGTGTGTGTGTGTGTGTGATGGGTAGGTTTTGGGTCAGGTTAGTGTGTGAGTGTGTGTGTGTGTGTGTGTGTGTGATGGGTAGGTTTTGGGTCAGGTTAGTGTGTGTGTGTGTGTGATAGGTAGATTTAGGGTCGGGTTAGTGTGTGTGTGATGGGTAGGTTTAGGGTCGGGTTAGTGTGTGTGTCTGTGTGTGTGTGATGGGTAGGTTTAGGGTCGGGTTAGTGTGTGTGTGATGGGTCGGGTTAGTGTGTGTGTGTGATGGTTAGGTTCAGGGTCGGGTGTGTGTGTGTGTGTGTGATGGGTAGGTTCAGGGTCGGGTGTGTGTGTGTGATGGGTAGGTTCAGGGTCGGGTGTGTGATGGGTAGGTTTAGGGTCGGGTTAGTGTGTGTGTGTGTGATGGGTCGGGTTAGTGTGTGTGTGTGATGGTTAGGTTCAGGGTCGGGTGTGTGTGTGTGATGGGTAGGTTCAGGGTCGGGTTAGTGTGTGTGTGATGGGTCGGGTTAGTGTGTGTGTGTGATGGTTAGGTTCAGGGTCGGGTGTGTGTGTGTGATGGGTAGGTTCAGGGTCGGGTGTGTGTGTGTGATGGGTAGGTTCAGGGTCGGGTGTGTGATGGGTAGGTTTAGGGTCGGGTTAGTGTGTGTGTGTGATGGGTCGGGTTAGTGTGTGTGTGTGATGGGTCGGGTTAGTGTGTGAGATGGGTAGGTTTTGGGTCAGGAGAGTGTGTGTGTGATTCAGTTGAGCTTGTCTGCCACTCTCACCTCTTTGTTCTTCTGTTCCTCAGATGAAGCTCGTTCCAAAAAGTGTGGGATCTTGGTGCACTGCCTGGCGGGCATCAGCCGCTCGGTCACCGTCACGGTGGCGTATCTCATGCAGAAGCTCAACCTGTCGCTCAACGACGCCTACGACTTCGTCAAGCGCAAGAAGTCCAACATCTCGCCCAACTTCAACTTCATGGGGCAGCTCCTGGACTTTGAGAGGACGCTGGGCCTCAACAGCCCATGTGACAACCGATCGACCAATGACCAGCTGTTCTTCACCACGCCGACCAATCACAACCTGTTCCAGCTGGACCCGCTGGAGTCCACATGAGCCGGCGGGGACAGTGGGTCGGTGGGGGAGCCACTCGACGGATGAATCTGCCACTCGACGAGTGTTTCTGCCACTCGACGGATGATTATCTCCGGTGTCGGGGAGTTTAGAGCCGAGGTTCGGCACACGGGCCCTCGGAGGCCCTCAGCTCCGGTGGATCTCAGTGCAGCTTTTCTTGCCTTTATGGAACAGACTGTTCTTTTATTGTCCCGGTTTGAAACCCGAGCAGAACCTCAGCGCTTCACTCACACAGAATGAAGTGCAAGTGCTCGGCCCTCTGGTCTCAAGGCTGTCGCCGTAACCGACTGGGATTTGTGTTCTCCGACCGAGGGGAATGTATTGGTGATGTTTCTCCAAGCTCAGACCGAAGGGGCATCAGAGGTGCACAATACATTCAGTTTCTATATCTTTGTATATTTCCTCGCAGACGTTGTTCAAAGTTGTGACAGAACCAACACAAACAGACATTGTGAGTCGACATCCCCCTCTTTATTTTCTCTCGCTCTATGTTTGCAATGACCTAATGCGTTTTGCACAGTGGTGAAGCCTTTCACTTCTTGGCACTTAAAAGCGGTACTCCAACACACACACACACACACACACACACACACACACATTGAGCGTTCCTGCCAGTCCTAGGCTGCGACGAGGACGACACACACTTAAAGCTCATTGTTCATTAACCCGCACACCACAGATTGGCGTTTGTGTGTGAGACGCGAGTCTACGAGGCTCTTCACCGTCTGGCCTTGGTGATTCTCATTACAGTATGACTTTATTGTATTAATTTGTGAAGTATGTATTCACTCGATGTATTTGGGCATGCGATCCTCTCGAGGTGCCGAATGTTGAGGCCTGTGTTTCGAGCGAGTCTTGAACGGTGTGTAGCGAAGGCGTTTCTGAGCGCAGGAACGAGCGGACGAACACGAGTGCTCGAGTTAACAGGGTTGCTTTAAGCTGGCCTTATATAACCTTTTTAATTCTTTCCTACTCTGACTGTTCAATACTCTTTGTATCTCACTTTAGAAATTGTTGTATTAAAAAGTTCATTTTTAAAGAAACCAATATGTAGTAGTAATAATAGACGACTAAAGGTCTTTCACGGGTCGGTCGAGGTTATGTTTGTTACTCTGCAATATACTCAACAACCGCAGTATTTTCTAGAAGAAATGGCCTGGGGTTTTTGACTCTTCTACTTTTGATACTAGCGCTCCACAGAGAATAGCTTCGTTAGCTTGAAACGAGCAGCGTTTGGCCCGGGGTTTCACAGGAAGTGACATCACACACTGGCCACTGGGTGCGCGTTTCATCCGATTCGATTTACCCCATAATATACATGTGCTATTTACTGACTCCTGTGGCCTTCTCATATATCTCAATATATATATATATATATATATATATATATAATATATTAGTATTAATCGTGTGCAGATATGCAACAGTCGCCCCGTTAATATATCATGGACGACTCTTTCTCATGCTTGAAACTCTTCTGAAACCCAGTCTCAATAACGGCTCCGGTGCCTCGGGTCTGAAACCTGCTTCTCTATCTCCGTGTAAATCTTGATTTCAAGCTGCTTCTGTGGAGGAATGTTTGCATTGAGAGGAACGGCTCGTGTGTATTGCCAGAACAGCGGAGCGAGGCTTCCCGTGAACATGTACCGTCGCTACTCAACGGTTCTGTCGAGTGGAAGAGAACGACAGATGAGCGAATAAGGAAATGTGTATCTTACCTCACCGAGGAATTTTTCAGGGATTTTTATTTGACAATGCGTCGGCACCGTGTCACAGCTTCAGATGTCAGAGAGCTGTTTTATATGTGCTGTAAACATTTTTTTAAAAGATACAATCTATATATGTGTATAAGACTGGGCTTGGTAACCGGGCAGTTAAATTTTCTGGTTTATGAAGGATATAAAATTGTCCGTATGTATTGTATAGTATATGAAAACCAATACAAGACTTGTTTGTACTGCAAATAAATATTGAATTATTTTTTGGTTATTCAGGCTGGTTTGGTGTATTCATTCGATCCTTCCCATAAAACCCTTATAAAACAGTGAGTAGAGGAGAGCGGGCCACAAGCTGTGTGTAAACCTACTTAGGGTTCAGAGTGTTTATTATTTTCATCAGTTATGTGGTTTTGTTTCATTAATACAGTGTTTACGTTTTCCTTGATTTGCCCTGAAAGAATGAAATGTGACAACATGCCCCATAGGTGGAGAACATTATAACATGACCATATGACAGATTAAAATGTTATCTGATCCAACCAAAAAATATACAAGACAAATTAAATATTTTCTCGGTAAAAGACAATTATGAACTTTTCATATAATATTAATAATGAAAAATAAACTAATTTGAGTTTTGACAACAAACACACACTGGAAAACACAGCTGTACAGCGTAGTTCAAAACAATAATTAATAATTTTTGAACATTGACTCTCTTAATTGACCTTTTTCTCATATTTTCTTAATAGAATTTATTAAAATATAGAATAGAATATACATAGTGTGACAACATGCCCCGCCTGCACTAAACTGGGGTTTAGACCCGGCGAGTGTCTTCTGCTGTTAGATCAGCATTAACACACGCTAGCTCAACTGTTATAACAGATATAAGATCACAATATCAGATTTGTCTCATTTTAAATAAACAAAAAACAGAGATGATAAATGAACTTCAGTAAGAAAATTCCTTTTTCCATGGTTAAATAAATGTTCAGTGAAATCTTCCAAAGATTTCAGAATTTTGGCCATTATGTTTTTGTGTATCTCCTGTAGATGTTGGTTATGTTTTTGTGTATATAGTGTTGATCTCCTGTAGATGTTGGTCTGGTTCTTCACTTCCTCCTCTCAGACCTGAGGTTCACGATGACACCACATCCGGTTACTGGAACGACCACCGCTCGCTTCCTCTTCATAACCCGGGTCGAGTCATGTTTATTCATACAGCGCTATATGCCATACAGATGTGGCTCTGCTTAACAAACAGGAGAAACATCATCAGTGTTGCCAAATTCTTCAACAGGATTTCAGTTTTAATTACAACTACAGTAAAGAGAAGCTCTGCAGAACACGATTTACTCAGTGACCTCATTCGACAGCATCAAGTACAGCTAAATCGATATTGATGACGTCACTGATGTCAGGCCACAGCACACGTCCTGTTTTTTTTTTGTGAGTGCACAATTTGACTTTTTTTTAAAGGTTAGAGGTCACATGTCTGGCAGGTGTTGCGTGTGGTTCAATAAAGCCATCAAAAATGATTTCATTTAAACCCTTTTTATTAAATTGGACTCTAATGTTGTATATTTTAGCAACATTGGTACTATCAGTGCGATATATTAAAGAAAACAACGATGGAGTTTTATGATAAATCAGGTTAAATCGTTCCTCCTCAGAGTCAGTATTAAATATGCCTGGATATAATGTTTTTGGAGAAGATCGGGATCAGGGAACGGTGGTGTGGGGGGGGGGGGTTACTGTACATCAAAAACACTTTAAAATTCAATAAACTGAATGTCCAAGTGAAGCTGGTTTTGAGTGTGTTGGTGTGAATATCTCACTTTCTGCTGAAATGTCATTTATTTTAATGTGTATGTATCGTTTTCAGCAAAGTTGGATTTTTATGACCATTTGAAACAACTTCTTAACCATTGTGATCTGAAAAAGAAAGGAATTACTATGGGAGATTTTAATATTAATTGGAATGAAAGGAAGGAAACTTTTACACAACTGATAGAATAACCCCTCGTTCTACAACTAGAATAGATCTATTGTTTATAAATAAACCTGAAAGAATTTTGAATCATTACATTTTTTGACAGGGCTGTGGATCATAATATTATTTTCTTTTCAAGAAATCTTACAAAATAACGCTTATTAAATTCATTTAAAACTACTTATCATGATATAGTCCCTAAAAATCTAGGAATAGATCTGAAAGAGATTGATTGAAGTGAAGTCATTTTAAGGACATAGAGAGAAGATGCGATTATTTGTGAAAAATTAGTAAGTGTTTGAGTTGTTCACTTGAAGGGGACGGTTAACAAAAAGAAAAGGGAATACTTTGCCCTGGGTTAACAATGAATGTAGGAAATTGAAGGATAGAGAACAGCTTCTCAGAAAACATCATACTAGACGAGTGAATCAACAAGGAGCAGGTGTGCACGATAGGTTGCTATGGTAACAGGCACACACTAGGAAACTAGGTCAACGGAGGAAGACAGGAAATAAACACATAAAACTCAACCAAAACAGAGCATAAACCTGACAGTATGTGTACTGGTCGGCGTACTGGTTTACTGACGGTAAGTTAACCACAGGTTGTGCACATGTTGGTGCTGAATTATCATTTTATAGTCAAAACTGTTATCATACGTAAAAGAGTTTGTTTCCTTTCAGAAGTACAGGTTGAGTTTGCGAGCGCTCGAGGGATCAGTTCATCCTCAGTCTTTGTGTCCTCAGGGAAATAACACATTTTTATGGTTTTATTGTTGTGCTGATGAAACACAAATCTACATTATTCCACCGCTGCCTTTTCACTCGCAGATAAATGAAGTTGGGTCTTGTATTTATTTGTCTAATCTATACAGACTTGCTGATCTCTCTGCGAGTCCAGTGAGAGACGAACACCTTCACACGCTTCATTCACAGCACACTAATAGACCAAAGGAAAGCAGTGCTAATTAAAGCTAAATGCATATATAAAACATGATTCATGTAGAGTGCAAAAATAACTACTTAATGAGACTTAATCTGGAAAATACTGTAAATCTGAAGCTGTGCAGCAAGAACACAGGGGTTAATTAACCGTTTATGAGTCCGACTCATTTACTCATCATAAACCGAGACTGATAACCTCAAACTCTCCCGTTCCTCGCCGCTCTTCAAACTCTCCCGTTCCTCGCCGCTCTTCAAACTCTCCCGCTCCTCGCCGCTCTTCAAACTCTCCCGTTCCTCGCCGCTCTTCAAACTCTCCCGCTCCTCGCCGCTCTTCAAACTCTCCCGTTCCTCGCCGCTCTTCAAACTCTCCCGTTCCTCGCCGCTCTTCAAACTCTCCCGTTCCTCGCCGCTCTTCAAACTCTCCCGCTCCTCGCCGCTCTTCAAACTCTCCCGCTCCTCGCCGCTCTTCAAACTCTCCCGCTCCTCGCCGCTCTTCAAACTCTCCCGCTCCTCGCCGCTCTTCAAACTCTCCCGCTCCTCGCCGCTCGTCAAACTCTCCCGTTCCTCGCCGCTCTTCAAACTCTCCCGTTCCTCGCCGCTCTTCAAACTCTCCCGCTCCTCGCCGCTCTTCAAACTCTCCCGCTCCTCGCCGCTCTTCAAACTCTCCCGTTCCTCGCCGCTCTTCAAACTCTCCCGTTCCTCGCCGCTCGTCAAACTCTCCCGTTCCTCGCCGCTCTTCAAACTCTCCCGCTCCTCGCCGCTCTTCAAACTCTCCCATTCCTCGCCGCTCTTCACAGCTCATCTCAGAAGAAGCAGAACACAGCGGATCCCACGCAAACACAGCGAGCGGGAATTAGGCCAGATCCAGGAGCCTTTATTCTCTCTCTGAGTCACTGCATGAGAACCAGCTTTATGTGGGATCTGATGCCGACACTAGAGATGGGATTCGTGATACTGAATTATTTGTCACTGGATAAGAGTGTTAATGTGAGCATCAGGAAATGAATCATTCGGTTGTTGGTCAGATAACGTCTCTGATGAAGACTTCATGATGCTTTCAGCGGCTCGAGTATAAATGGATATTACACAATGAGTGAAAACAAAGGTAATTCAGTTAACAGATTTGTATACTGTACACACACATATACACTATATTGCCAAAAGCTTTGGGACGTCTGCATGTACATGCACATGAACTTTAATGACACCCCATTCTTAATCCGTAGGGTTTAATATGGAGTTGCTCCACCCTTTACTGCTATAACAGCTTCAACTCTTCTGGGAAGGCTTTCCACAAGGATTTAGGAGTGTGTTTATGGGAATCTTTGACCATTCTTCTAGAAGCGCATTAGTGAGGACCGGCACCGGCACAAGCTCTCAGTCTCGCTCTAGTTCATCCCAAAGCTGTTCTCTCGGGATGAGCTCAGGACTCTTGTGCAGGAGTCCAGTTCCTCCACACCAGACTCCTCATCCGTGTGTTTATGGTCCTGCTGTGTGCACTGGAGCGCAGTCATGCTGGAACAGGAGCATCCCCAAACTCTTCCCACAAAGTTGGCAGCATGAAATTGTCTTAGTTTGCTGAAGCATTCAGAGTTCCTTTCACTGGAACTAAGAGGACAAGCCCTGAAGAACAACCCCACACCGTAACCCCCCCCCCACCAAACAACCCCACACCATAACCCCCCCCACCAAACAACCCCACACCGTAACCCCCCTCTAACCCCCCCCACCAAACAACCCCACACCGTAACCCCCCCTCTACCAAACAACCCCACACCGTAACCCCCCCTCTACCAAACAACCCCACACCGTAACCCCCCCCTCTACCAAACAACCCCACGCCATCACCCCCCCTCTACCAAACAATCCCACACCATAACCCCCCCCCACCAAACAACCCCCCACCGTAACCCTAACCCTCCACCAAACTTTACACTTGCTTCCACTTTGTTATAATACCACTAACAGTTGACCATGGAATATTTAGTAGTGAGGAAATTTCACGAATGGACTTATTGCACAGGTTGAGTTCACTGAGCGACCCATTCTTTCACAGATGTGTGTAGAAGCGTCTGCATGTCCAGTGCTTGATTTATACACCTGTGGCCATGGAAGTGAGTGGAACTCCTGAATTCAGTGATTTGGAGGGGTGTCCCAATACTTTTGGCAATATAATATATATATATATACATATACATATACATATACATATATATATATATATATATATATATATATATATATATATACAGTGAGGAAAATAAGTATTTAACCACCCTGCTATTTTGCAAGTTCTCCCACTTAGAAATCATGGAGGGGTCTGAAATTGTCATCGTAGGTGCATGTCCACTGTGAGAGACATAATCTAAAAAAAAAATCCAGAAATCACAATGTATGATTTTTTAACTATTTATTTGTATGATACAGCTGCAAATAAGTATTTGAACACCTGAGAAAATCAGTGTTAATATTTGGTACAGTAGCCTTTGTTTGCAATTACAGAGGTCGAACGTTTCCTGTAGTTTTTCACCAGGTTTGCACACACTGCAGGAGGGATTTTGGCCCACTCCTCCACACAGATCTTCTCTAGATCAGTCAGGTTTCTGGGCTGTCGCTGAGAAACACGGAGTTTGAGCTCCCTCCAAAGATTCTCTATTGGGTTTAGGTCTGGCTAGGCCACTGGCTAGGCCACGCCAGAACCTTGATATGCTTCTTACAGAGCCACTCCTTGGTTATCCTGGCTGTGTGCTTCGGGTCATTGTCATGTTGGAAGACCCAGCCTCGACCCATCTTCAATGCTCTAACTGAGGGAAGGAGGTTGTTCCCCAAAATCTCGCAATACATGGCCCCGGTCATCCTCTCCTTAATACAGTGCAGTCGCCCTGTCCCATGTGCAGAAAAACACCCCCAAAGCATGATGCTACCACCCCCATGCTTCACAGTAGGGATGGTGTTCTTGGGATGGTACTCATCATTCTTCTTCCTCCAAACACATTTAGTGGAATTATGACCAAAAAGTTCTATTTTGGTCTCATCTGACCACATGACTTTCTCCCATGACTCCTCTGGATCATCCAAATGGTCATTGGCAAACTTAAGACGGGCCTTGACATGTGCTGGTTTAAGCAGGGGAACCTTCCGTGCCATGCATGATTTCAAACCATGACATCTTAGTGTATTACCAACAGTAACCTTGGAAACGGTGGTCCCAGCTCTTTTCAGGTCATTGACCAGCTCCTCCCGTGTAGTTCTGGGCTGATTTCTCACCTTTCTTAGGATCATTGAGACCCCACGAGGTGAGATCTTGCATGGAGCCCCAGTCCGAGGGAGATTGACAGTCATGTTTAGCTTCTTCCATTTTCTAATGATTGCTCCAACAGTGGACCTTTTTTCACCAAGCTGCTTGGCAATTTCCCCGTAGCCCTTTCCAGCCTTGTGGAGGTGTACAATTTTGTCTCTAGTGTCTTTGGACAGCTCTTTGGTCTTGGCCATGTTAGTAGTTGGATTCTTACTGATTGTATGGGGTGGACAGGTGTCTTTATGCAGCTAACGACCTCAAACAGGTGCATCTAATTTAGGATAATAAATGGAGTGGAGGTGGACATTTTAAAGGCAGACTAACAGGTCTTTGAGGGTCAGAATTCTAGCTGATAGACAGGTGTTCAAATACTTATTTGCAGCTGTATCATACAAATAAATAGTTAAAAAATCATATATTGTGATTTCTGGATTATTTTTTTTTAGATTATGTCTCTCACAGTGGACATGCACCTACGATGACAATTTCAGACCCCTCCATGATTTCCAAGTGGGAGAACTTGCAAAATAGCAGGGTGTTCAAATACTTATTTTCCTCACTGTATATATAATAAGATGCACAGGTCACAACAGGCCTTTTCTTTACTATACTAATGCTTTGATTTGAATCGGTCAGCATGTTACCGATCCTCACGCAGTCTTCGTCCAGCTGGCATCTTATAAGAGGACTGGATGACACTGATTAAAGTGTCCATGTAAACGGCATATAGTCCTGGTTGTGCTTCTGAGACACTATTAATATTCCAGCACATCTCCAGCTCGACGCACCAGTAAGACGTGTGTTGGCAGGTGTTAATTGGCCAGATTTAGAGCGATGTACTGACGAACGCTTCCACTGATGACCCAGACCTCACGTCAAAGCTGTGAAGAGTCTTGTGTTTGAAGATGACATGCACTGGCAGACACAACGTGTTCGACTGGGACACCAGTGTGGGAATCACCTAGCGTGAGATGCTTGATAATGTCTGGCGGTGTGGGAACTTTAATGGGTTAACAAAAGCAGAATGCTAACGAGCGGTCATATACAAGTGGCATATTGCCGTTTATCTTCATCAAACTCCTTTGGATAAGTGCGTCTGCTGAAGAATAAATTGATTAATTCCATGCAATAGTGTCTTTTAGGGTTGCAACCTTGCCATGATTTCTCCCCTTAAATAAGCCTTACACGCCTCCCAAATTGTCTTAGCTGAAACGTCCGGGGAAATATATGTGGAAATAAAAAGATCAATATGATTGTTAATAACCGCTATAAAATCATAATCATTGAGCAGCAAGAAGTTTAAACGTCAAGGAGAGTGGGACGATGAAAGGCCTGGTAAAGCCAGGTCGAACCTAACAGCTGATCTGAATTAACAATAGTGTTATAGATACACGAGCTAACCAATGGAAGCAATTCATTATCAATCAGAAAACCGTCAATGCTGAAAGAACTAAAGAAGGTTTGTATTAGAATTAAAAAAGCAGCAAACATCAAAAACAGCATATTTCTCCATAAATATCTGAATAATCCTGCATGATTTGGACTGTGCACAGGGTCTAGATGAGGAACGGTCCAGAACCGCAGTTCAGATCCACACACAGAATTAGTTGGTTGAAATGTAAATCAGGGAGGGAAAACAAAACTTTTTAGAAAAAAGCCTCATCATCCCAATTAGGGCCATGTATATTAACCAAAATCAATTGAGCTAGTATTCAAATGTTTCAAATAATTAAGAACTTTATTTCGCTTCACTGGAGAAATCAGTCCCTTAACGTTCCAGCTGGTGAACTTCAGCACCGCAAGGAGCCGCTTGTTACTCTGAACATGACCAGTGTCACGATCTGGGTTCGCATTCATCAATCGCCTGTTTTCCTTTGTTCCAGTTTCCCGCTCCTCATTTGTAACTATGGTTTCTCATTAACGAGTCACACCTGTTCATCATTTAAGTTCAATCACCCTGTGTATTTAACTTCCTCCGTTTCATTCAGTCGTTGTCTGGTGTTGTTTGTGTGGATTCTCTGTTACGTTACCTTTGGATTACTTGAGTTTGTTTTATTAAAGAACCTTTTTTTTAATTTTTTTTTTGGTGTGTCACACACACTCACTCACACACACACACACACACACACAGTGACTGC
>NC_139985.1:29765790-29775790 GCF_963993115.1 Abramis brama
GTGTGTTCAGTGGAGCAACACACGGTGAGGTGTGTGTTCAGTGGAGCAACACAAGGTGAGGTGTGTGTTCAGTGGAGCAACACAAGGTGAGGTGTGTGTTCAGTGGAGCAACACAAGGTGAGGTGTGTGTTCAGTGGAGCTACACAAAGTGAGGTGTGTGTTCAGTGGAGCAACACACGGTGAGGTGTGTGTTCAGTGGAGCAACACACGGTGAGGTGTGTGTTCAGTGGAACAACACAAGGTGAGGTGTGTGTTCAGTGGAACAACACACGGTGAGGTTTGTGTTCAGTGGAGCAACACACGGTGAGGTGTGTGTTCAGTGGAACAACACAAGGTGAGGTGTGTGTTCAGTGGAACAACACACGGTGAGGTGTGTGTTCAGTGGAACAACACACGGTGAGGTGTGTGTTCAGTGGAACAACACACGGTGACGTGTGTGTTCAGTGGAACAACACAAGGTGAGGTGTGTGTTCAGTGGAACAACACACGGTGAGGTGTGTGTTCAGTGGAACAACACAAGGTGAGGTGTGTGTTCAGTGGAACAACACACGGTGAGGTGTGTGTTCAGTGGAGCAACACAAGGTGAGGTGTGTGTTCAGTGGAGCTACACAAGGTGAGGTGTGTGTTCAGTGGAGCTACACAAGGTGAGGTGTGTGTTCAGTGGAGCAACACACGGTGAGGTTTGTGTTCAGTGGAGCAACACACGGTGAGGTGTGTGTTCAGTGGAGCAACACAAGGTGAGGTGTGTGTTCAGTGGAGCAACACAAGGTGAGGTGTGTGTTCAGTGGAACAACACACGGTGAGGTGTGTGTTCAGTGGAACAACACAAGGTGAGGTGTGTGTTCAGTGGAACAACACACGGTGAGGTGTGTGTTCAGTGGAACAACACACGGTGAGGTGTGTGTTCAGTGTTCAGGACTGATGACCAGAGATCGGGACGGTCCTGCAGTGAACGGGTCAGTAGTAGATCAAGATCACTGAGCTGCACAAATACACACCTGTGAACATTAGGACATATATAAGTTCTATCCTCCAAGTTAATACATGATCATAGTTCTCAGTTAATAATATGGCTGGTGTGAGTGTGAGGTTAGTCTAAGCCAAACTACACACCAGTATATTTTCAGAAAACAAGATTTAATATCTTCAGTCATTTTGCTTCTCCAGTAAATGTATCTTGATTTAAGAATGTTTAGATGATTATGTTTTGCAGTGTTGTGTCACAGTTGGTTAGATTGTTTTCTCATGTGAGAGACAAGCTATATTGGTTTAACATCTGTCTTTACATGCATGTCAGAAAAACATATAGAGTTGGATCACAAAATGTCAAACTGGCTGTATGATAGTATTATCTTAGGCTGTAAACACACCTTGGTTCCTCCTGCTGTCGGTTCCACCATGGGATCTCCCTCTCCCGGCTCCTCCTGCTGTCGGTTCAACCATGGAATCTCCCTCTACCGGCTCCTCCTGCTGTCGGTTCCACCATGGGATCTCCCTCTCCCGGCTCCTCCTGCTGTCGGTTCCACCATGGGATCTCCCTCTCCCGGCTCCTCCTGCTGTCGGTTCAACCATGGGATCTCCCTCTCCCGGCTCCTCCTGCTGTCGGTTCAACCATGGGATCTCCCTCTCCCGGCTCCTCCTGCTGTCGGTTCAACCATGGAATCTCCCTCTACCGGCTCCTCCTGCTGTCGGTTCCACCATGGAATCTCCCTCTACCGGCTCCTCCTGCTGTCGGTTCCACCATGGGATCTCCCTCTCCCGGCTCCTCCTGCTGTCGGTTCAACCATGGGATCTCCCTCTCCCGGCTCCTCCTGCTGTCGGTTCAACCATGGGATCTCCCTCTCCCGGCTCCTCCTGCTGTCGGTTCAACCATGGAATCTCCCTCTACCGGCTCCTCCTGCTGTCGGTTCCACCATGGAATCTCCCTCTACCAGCTCTTCCGGCTCCACCAGCTTCTCCTGCTTCTCCTGCTGTCGGTTCCACCATGGGATCTCCCTCTCCCGGCTCCTCCTGCCGTCGGTTCCACCATAGAATCTCCCTCTACCAGCTCCTCCGGCTGTCGGTTCCACCATGGGATCTCCCTATACCGGCTCCTCCTGCTATCAGTTCAACCATGGAATCTCCCTCTACCAGCTCCTCCTGCTGTCGGTTCCACCATGGGATTTCCCTCTACCAGCTCCTCCTGCTGTCGGTTCCACCATGGAATCTCCCTCTACCAGCTCCTCCGGCTCCACCAGCTCCTCCGGCTTTTCCTGCTGTTGGTTCAACCATGGAATCTCCCTATACCGGCTTCTCCTGCTGTTGGTTCAACCATGGGATCTCCCTCTCCCGGCTCCTCCTGCTGTCGGTTCAACCATGGAATCTCCCTCTACCAGCTCCTCCGGCTCCACCAGCTCCTCCGGCTTTTCCTGCTGTTGGTTCAACCATGGAATCTCCCTATACCGGCTTCTCCTGCTGTTGGTTCAACCATGGGATCTCCCTCTCCCGGCTCCTCCTGCTGTCGGTTCCACCATGGAATCCTCCTGCTGTCGGTTCAACCATGGAATCTCCCTATACTGGCTCCTCCTGCTGTCGGTTCCACCATGGGATCTCCCTCTCCCAGCTCCTCCTGCTGTCGGTTCAGCCGCGAGGAAGCGCTTTCCGGGAGCGGTGATTATTGTCATGGTGAGGGACTCTTATTTTGATATTCTGTTCTGTTTCCTTTAGTTCCTGTTTCCCTGCTCAGTTAAGTTTCATTTCCTGGCTAACTGATTGTTTTCTTGTTTGTTTCTATGGTAACTTACTGTTTAATTTGCACCTGTCTTTCATTATGTTTGCCTTGTAATTTATACTCTGTTAAGTTCCTTGTAGGTTCTCATTTATAATTAATGTAGTTAGTGTTTCTCATATGTTGTTCCTGTGATCCCCTGAGTATTTTTCCATCATAAATAAAGACTTTATATTTCTATCATCATCTTTATTTGTGCCGACTTCACAAAACAGTTATATTTACTGCCTGGTTTATAAAATAAAAATAAAAACATTTTAAGCTTTGAAAAGTCAAAGTATAAATGGTTGCATCTATAATAAATTTCACAAATGTACATTTTGACAAGTCTTTGTTCCAAACATTGTTATGCCTGGCATTGTTACTGTTGAGTATCACAAATCTCTTTCAGTCTGATCAATCGCTTAGAGTCGGCTTTTTCTGTTTATTCTGCTCTCACCTGATTTAATGAACAATATCTTAATTTTAGAGAATCATGACAGCACAGGCATTACCCAGAGTATTATATTACCTTATGTTTTTCAGATTTAGTAGATGAACATCTGCATATAACGTAACTTCTCTTATACCACAGACACTCACACAGACTCATGTTCACATGCAGCCTGTGGGGTATAATCAGGTTTTACAGTGCAGGCCTGAGGGATTTTGGGAATGTTCAGGGCTGATAGGTCAGTGTACAGATCTAACTATAGGGACTCTGTTGACACAGTTCCATGCTGTTGTCTTGGTCGGTGCAGTAATAACCCTCACTTAGATATAATAACCCAGACTGAGGCCTTGTGAAACACACGCTACTGTGAAAGCAAGCTGATAATCACACAGTTGACGGTAGCCATTGACTTCCATAGTAAGAAAAAAAATCAAATGGAAGTCAGTGGCAACCGTCCACTGTTTGATCACCAACATCAAAATATCTTCTTTTGTGTTCAACAGAAGAAACTATTCCAATCCGACTGGTCTCAGACAGACTCTGAACATGTCGATACTGAACCGCTTTCCTGAAGGTCAGCTTGAGTAGCTGTGATGATCAGAGTCTATTTATGGTGAGCTCATGTTTGCCTATTATTACACATTTACCATTGATCAATGAAGAGTGCTTGTGGTGATGTCACAGATGATCAGATCTCAGCTTTTATAAGACTGGAGATATTGGCTCTGTTCCTAATGGACACATATTTATAACTGTGGCATGATTGGCCTTTATATACTGTCATGCCCTAATGCCAGCGCAAGTACATGCTCCTATTAAAGCAGAAGAGAGACATATCAGACATTCAGAAATTCAGATGCGTATAGAAGTACATAATGTATAATAAAATACTATGTTTTTCTACTTTTCTACTGTCTTTTAATTTTCGACTTAACTCAAGTATAAATATTTTGTTGACTTATCTTGACTTTAAAACATTTTGAAAAATATTTATATGAAATTTTATAGATGACATGCAGCATGCTGATATCGCCCATTTCAAAATATAATATATATCAAGAGTTATACTGACATATATTGTTATCACATACATACATCCTCTGCATAATTTTCTTTTCTGTTTAAAATTTTCCTCAATGACCTTGTGCTGATTTGAAACTAAATACATGTTGTGCACATCATGGTTATTATAGTTTTGCTTTTTTAAATTAGTTTTTATTTTAATATCGTTTTCAATTTTGCTTTAAATTTAAGTTTAGTTTTAGTTAGTTTCATTAATGGTTTTGTTAGTTTTAGTTTAGTTTTTATTTTGCAAATACATTTCTATTTAGTTTTTATTTTATTTAGTTTCAGTTTTAGTTTTAGTAATTATAGTTTAGCAGAGCAAACAGAACACTTCCAGGGTAGACCAAAGCGAGACGCACAATTTCAGCAAAGTTTAATGTTTGCCGAGATTACAGTTACCTCTTGTGCAGACATCTTAATAATAAAAATAAAAATAATGGTTTGAGATTGAACAAAGCACCAAATAAATGGAACTTAAAAGTATACAAGAAAAAAACGATGAAAAATACAGACAAACTAATTCATATTAAAGATGAAATCTTGTTAAACATAGTTTACTTTTTTCAGAGTGACACTGGTACATACAACAAAAAAACAGCTAAATTGATCTGACAACCTGCTGTGAAGCCAGTGTGATTAAATAATGAAGTATCTATGCAGTGTGTGAGTGTGTGTGAGTGTGTAGGCCTACATGTTTTTCTATCGTGGTGGGGACTTAAACCTGAATGCACACACACTCATGGGGACTTGTGTCACTGTGGGCCTAAATTAAATCACACAGAATGAGTTTTTTTGAAAATGTGTGTGATGGGTCGGTTTAGGGGTCGGGTTAGTGTGTGTGTGTGTGTGTGTGTGTATGTGTGTGATGGGTCGGTTTAGGGGTCGGGTTAGTGTGTGTGTGTGTGTGTGATGGGTCGGTTTAGGGGTCGGGTTAGTGTGTGTGTGTGTGTGTGTACGTGTGTGTGTGATGGGTCGGTGAGTGTCGCGGGACATGTCTCCACATGGATAACAATATTATTAGCAGAAAATCTTTTGTAAAAACAAAGATAACAACAGCACCTTTCAGCCTGTCAACCTTCATGAAAGCATGAGATCACCACATTAAAGGTATTTTTGTGCTTGACGGACTTGTTTTGCTGTTGCTCCCGCGTCTCGCAAATGAAAGGACATTCTAAAAATGCTTTGCTCAAGTTAAAAGAAGTTCAACTTGTGTCTCATTACCTTGAGTTATTATTTCCCATTCCACTGCCACAGACGCATCCTTTATGAAGAGCCGCTTAGGACTAGCGATGTGTTCGCTGGTCCTTCATTGAGCGCGTCACAGGACAGCGGTTAATCGCCTCAGCAACTTCACGCGTGTGAAGCGCCATTTACAGGCATTTCCCTAAACAGCCACAGGTCAGACTTTCCACCAAAATAAAGAGCTTATTAAATACGAAAACGATTATTTATTTTTGCTAATTATTATTTTATTTCAGTTAGTTTTTCAGTAACTGTTGTTAGTTTCGTTTAGGTTTAGTTTTTCATTTATTATGAATTTCTAATTTTATTTCAGTTTACGAAAATGTTTTTTGACCAATAGTTTTAGTCTTAGTTTCAGTTTTCGTTTACGAAAATAACCATGGTGCACATACACTGAATGAAGAAATATGTTAAACAGAGACACCAAACAACGGATAGCAGATCTTTAATGAAACACATCCATTGCCTTTACATATTCTTGGCTTTGTAGTGCAAACACATGTGAGAGAGACTCATGTAACCCACACTCAGCAGTGACAGTGGGCTCCGGTTAGCTCTCATTAGCTCTCATTAGCCCCGTTTAGCCTCCCAAATGGCAGAGAGAAAGTGGGAATGATCTCATGTCTGAATATTAGAGACTGGATTAATGGCCATTATAGTGATTACATTTCTCTGCCACTCCGGCCAACTCTCCAGCGGGACAGCAGAGAGTTATACTGTAGATGGTTGGATGGATGGATGGATGGATTTATGGATGATGAATGGATGATGAATGGATGGATGGATGGATGGATGGATGATGGATGGATGGATGGATGGATGGATGGATGGATTTATGGATGATGGATGGATGGATGGATGGATGATGGATGGATGGATGATGAATGGATGATGAATGGATGGATGGATGATGGATGGATGGATGGATGGATGGATGGATTTATGGATGGATGGATGGAATGATGGATGGATGGAGGGATGAATGGATGATGAATGGATGGATGGATGGATGGATGGATGATGGATGGATGGATGGATGGATTTATGGATGATGGATGGATGGATGGATGGATGGATGGATGGATGGATGATGGATGGATGGATGGATGGATGGAATGATGGATGGATGGATGATGAATGGATGATGAATGGATGGATGGATGATGGATGGATGGATGGATTTATGGATGGATGGATGGAATGATGGATGGATGGATGGATGGAATGATGGATGGATGGATGATGAATGGATGATGAATGGATGGATGGATGGATGATGGATGGATGGATGGATGGATGGATGATGGATGGATGGATTTATGGATGGATGGATGGAATGATGGATGGATGGAGGGATGAATGGATGATGAATGGATGGATGGATGGATGGATGATGGATGGATGGATGGATGGATTTATGGATGATGGATGGATGGATGGATGGATGGATGATGGATGGATGGATGGATGGATGGAATGATGGATGGATGGATGATGAATGGATGATGAATGGATGGATGGATGATGGATGGATGGATGGATGGATTTATGGATGGATGGATGGATGGAGGGATGAATGGATGGATGGATGATGGATGGATGGATGGATGGATTTATAGATGGATGATGGATGGAATGATGGATGGATGGAGGGATGAATGGATGATGAATGGATGGATGGATGATGGATGATGGATGATGGATGGATGGATGGATGGATGATGGATGGATGGATGGATTTATGGATGGATGGATGGATGGATGGAATGATGGATGGATGAATGGATGGATGGATGGATGGATGGATGATGGATTGATGGATGAATGGATGAATGGATGGAATGATGGATAAATGGATGGATGGATGGATGGAATGATGGATGAATGGATGGATGGATGGATGGATGGAGGGATGGAGGGATGAATGGATGGAATGATGGATGGATGGAGGGATGGATGGATGGATGGATGGATGATGAGTGGATGTTATTTTTTCTTGTCATATTTTTAACAAAGGATGTTTTATTAACAATGTTTGGGAGGAGCATGCATCCCTCCTCCCTCTCCTCTCTCCTAACTCGCCCTATCCCAGCCTGGGAATCAATACTCTGGGATCATATTCCGCTCGGACGCCAAACACACACAAACTTTACTCTGTAAGTGTGTATTTAAGTGTGAACTAATGAACAATTTGTTTTAATTGAAATCTGTCTCATCTGTGCTTTTTTTTAACAGTTATATATTTACAATATTAACAGATATTTGTCCTAATCATAGCTGATTGCAACTATAAAGGTCGATTCAAACCAAAAGTGCAGAGAAAAAATCAAATAATAATCTGATTTAAAACAATGCAATAGCATTGACCTCTTCACATGGGGAAAAGCAGTTTCTGACTAAATGGAAACGTGTTTCTGCGTTTTTGTCACACCAGCCGTGCTCGTATTACAGCCCAGCTCTACTGTTGGCATTATAGCTAGTCACTGCACTGGAATGAGTGATATTGAGCGCTGAGATCGGATCTTTCTTCTACGCTTCAGCACATTTTCAGACCTTTAGCTGGAAAACAAGAGCCGATCGAGCGGCTGAGACCTGCAATCGTAGCAACTTTTACCTGAGTAAGTGATGCTAAATAAAAAATTTTTTTTTTTTAATTAACAAGTAAAAAAAACCTGTTACTTTAGATGTTCCCATTTATCGATTCAGAGAAAATCCAGCAGTCCGTTTCCACAGGTTTCCTCAGAGGACAGCAAGTGTGTGTGAAGCCGTTCACCGCCAGACTTCAGTCATCAGGAGGAAGGAAGCGAAGGTTATGGTTTTGCTGAGGTCAGCAGAAAGCAGACAGGACTTGCTGTGTTTGTCACTAATAGAGGAACAGCAATGCTTCTCCTTCCTTCCATGTCACTGACACGCACTCCTCTACACGCTCCTGTGTTTCTGTGTTTCAGCAGAAGCCTTTGGTTTGATGATTGTGACATCTGTAGTGTTGAGTAAAGACGTGAACACAAGCACGCTTTCACCGACGCAATATTTAATGCTCCATACAAGAAAGAAGTGTACTTCAAGTTAATTTTAAGTAAAGTTCAAGTATATTTAATGTAGTAAGTGTACTAATAATGGTATACTTGAATGTGTACTAGGATACATACTTGAGATATACTCAATATTTCAGTGTATACTTAATGTGCAAAAATAAATAAATAGTAAACAGTAAACTAGTATACTTGTAGTGAGAACGTCTCGGGTTACGACTGTAATCCTTGTTCCCTGAGAAGGGAACGAGACACTGCGTTGATGACAACACTATGGGAAACGGCTCTTAGTGTAACGCGTCTGAAGTATGAATGAAACTAATCCAATCCTACTGGCGTTGCGTGATGACGTAGCGTGTAACGGCATACACGGAAGCCACAAAGGGACGCCAGCACACAACAGCGTTAGCTTCGCGATGAAGCAAGCCGCTCCCAGGCAGGGGAAGGCGTAGCAAAGGGACGCAGTGTCTCGCACCCTTCTCAGGGAACAGCGGGTCCCTCCTGATGGGGGTCTCCCATGGGGTTCCTGCCAGGAGTGATATAATGTCTGAGAACCATACTCAGGCCAGCTTCAACGGGGCTACCAGGAGTAAACTGACCCCGTCGTGACGGACCGTCTCCAGAACTCCCGGGAGCAGATCGATCGGGGGAAATGCGTACAGGTGCCGCCTCGGCCACGCCTGCACCATGGCACTGAACCCCAGGGGGGCTGCATGTGTGAGGGAGAACCACAGCGGACAGTGTGTCATCTCTCAAGACAAACTATTCCACTTCCACTGGGCCGAACCTCTCGCATATCGACTCCACCACGTCGGGGTGAAGTCTCCATTCCCCGGGCCTCAGCCCCTGCCTTGACAGGACCTCTGCTCCCTGATTCTGGTCTCCTGGGACATACATTGGTTCCTTGAGAGACAAAATTTTCCCCTGGGACCACAGGAGGATCTGATGCGCCAGTCTGGATAGAGGGCGTGACCTCATACCCCCCTGATGATTGAGATAGGACACCACTGACGTATTGTCTGTTCTCACAAGAACGTGGTGACCTTTGAGGTCTGGGAGGAAGCTCCTCAGAGCCCGGAAGACCGCCAACATCTCCAGGCAGTTTATGTGCCAAGAAGAATGCTGGTTCTACCACAAACCTCTTGTAAAGCGGCCGTCCATGACCCAGCCCCTGGAGGCGTCTGTCGAAACGGCTTTCCGGCGACATGAAGCTCCCAGCACAGGACCATGGGACAGAAACCAAGGTTTCTTCCACATTGATCGGGAACGAAGGCATCTGCACGTAACCCTTATCATGCGGAATGGATTTCCCCTCGGGGAAAGGTAGGGCTCATGTGCAGCAGGCCGAAAGGTATCGCGTTGGACACAGCTGCCATGAGTCCCAACAGTCTCTGAAACTGTTTTACAGTGATGGCGCAACCTTGCCTTATCCTGGTCACCATGGCCATGATGGACTCGATA
>NC_139985.1:29780790-29795790 GCF_963993115.1 Abramis brama
GTTTGATTACGTTTGATTGAAATATGCAGCTGTCTTTGTATTTCAGGAAAGGAATCATCATCATATTTGCTGGTTCTCACCGATGAAACTCTCATGTCCGTTCACTGGATCTGAAGGTGTTTCTGAACTCACACGTCACAATGCCTCTTCATTTCAATTCTTTCTTTTGCGTCTTGCATGTTTTTCCCTGTGAAGGTGTGTGTTTGCAACAGATGTCACATCAGAAGAGCTTCTATTAATACACACGCGTGAGGAAGCCTTCAGAGAACACATCACTGCTCATCACATCTATTCATGTTCTTTATATAATCTAATATAATGCTCATATAAGCTACTTTTATGATGCTTCATGGTGTTTATTAATGTGCATTTTGAATTGAATCAGTCCATCGATCTCACACTAGAAAATGATGTTCTTCCTCAGTGTTTCTGTCTTGTTTTCCAGCACAAATATCTAAACATTTTTAAAGCTGCAGTCCGTAACTTTTTTGGGGTTAAAAATGATCCAAAATAAATTGAGCAAGTACAGAACCAGCCAGTGTTCAGGACTCTCTGCTTGCCGTAGCTCGACTCAAAACTCCCGTTAAAACCACACCCACATATGACATCATCACCACTGACCAATGGGAGTTCAGAGAGTTATAATAGAGATGTCATCAGACAAAATCTCCAAGATAAAGACAATGGCTGTGCTGCAATATCAGCTTTATGTTCACATGTACAGTGATCACTGGCGACTCAGAAACTGGGTTTGTCATTTAAAAAAAAAAAGAAAATTAAAGTTGGTAACAGTAACACTCTTTATGACTGTTCTTCTGAAGGTGCGGACGGAGAAGCGTGTGCTGTATCTTTCCAGAGGATTGGGAGATAAACTGGCTGAATCCTCCCGTCACACACGGTCTTATTTTAGGCAGCAGGTGTGTGTGTGTGTGTGTGTGCTGCTGAAACACAGAGGTCTGATGGGATCTGTCGAGTGTTAAACAGCTCTGGTGTCAGACACACACTGTGTGTTCTCCCATACACACATTTACTTCCATAATTAAATTAGACGCTCTCATCTAAATCTGCTGAGATGTGTGTGTGATGTGCGCTGATTCTGTGATGAAGACTGCCATCAAACACAGAGGAACCGATAGGAACGGGTCAGCTACTGATCGCCTCTGAGGCTCTGGCGTTAACATGCGGTTCTGTCGATCCAATCACAAATGGACAACAACAATAATTCAGGTTTAAACTGCATCGCTTCTAAAGCGCTTCGAGCTTTCAGAGTCAAAATCACATTAGACTGGATTGCTTTCATGTGGTTGAATGTGTTCTAACAGCTACAAACCTTCATGCTTCTCATCGCTGGATGCACGTGTGCACATCATGCGCTCCTGCGACGAGACGCGGTTCTCCCGGGAAACACGCGACACACACTTCTCTGCCGAGGAGAACCAGGCGTGCCTGAGCATTCGGTCCTTCTGGAGGAGTCTTGTGACATCACATCCGGGTTTTGGTTTGTTTAGATATCTTTGATCCACATTGTGTTCATCTTTCTGTCAAACCGCACCAGAGATCGTTCGGGTCTCAGCGTTCACACTTATTCAAGCGGACCGCGCTAACAGAGCCATCGCACCGGCGTCCGTAACGTGTGTGAGGTGTGTGTGTGAACGTGCCCTGGGGTTCCTGTGGGATCTAACCCTTCCTCCACAGGACACCAGTCACGGACACTGGCCTCATTCTTGCTTACTTCTTGTGGAAATCTTATTAAAGCCTAAATGTATTTAAGATATCTAATCAATATCCAACAGATTTTGAATAAAATGCGTCCCATTCGTGTTTTAATTGGATGTTCATCTAACGTTTTTTAAATGTTACTTGTTTCAGAACATTCAGAAGTGACGTTCACGTGATGTTTGAAGAATGATACAATGGAATGTTCCCTTAACCAAGAAAAAACATTTAAAAAACGTTTTAAGCATTCAGAGAACATTCAGAATCAGAAATAACTTTTTACTGTTAGTCTTGACTGGCAAAGCGATTGGTTTTCGCTCAGAGTAACTATCACTGACCCGTCCGGGACTTCAGGCCGGCTTCAGCTGTCACTGTCAAAGATTGTAGTTTTGTGTTTGTTTACTTAGTTAAGCATTAAACTGCTAGCAACTGTTAGCAGTAGCTCTTCATTACTATCATCACTCAAAAGACTGCATGCTAAAGGACATCACTATCTATTGTAAAGTCACAGTAGTAATTTAGCAAACAAATATTCACATCATTTTATTATAGGTTTCAAACACTCATGAACACTAACCGTAGTTTAACCATGGTATCTGTAGTAAAACTATGGTTATATTATACAAATGGTAATCTATCCGGCAAAAAAACGAACAAAACAAAAACGTGGTTAGTTACTATACTTTTACTATAATAAAACCATGTCACTCGAGACTTAAATCTCGTATTTAAGTAATTTTAAGATAAAACAATAACACATGGTCATAATGTAATACTTTGAATTTCACTAAAATTAATTTATAATATGTGCAAACACATTACAATGAGGTGGTTGTTTTGCAACAAGGCGGAGTTCTGTTCATAACAGTAGACATGCTGATGAAGAAGTGACATAGAAAGGTACAAGAACATTAGTGAAAAAAGTAAACACATACACACACACACACACACACACACACAGATAATTAATCTGTGTCAGATCGTGTGTGTCTGTGTGACTCATGTCTCTGAGCAGCTGTGTCCCTCATCATCTCACACTCTCACTCTCACACACACACGTGTCACACACAGACACACACAGACACACACACACACAGAGAAGTGAGAGACAGGGAGATATCAGGGAAAATGAGGAGACTGGAAAGGAAAATGGAAGTAAAGCTGCAGTTTAAGAGAGAATGTTCTATTGTTTTCAGGCTCTACTAGAACAGGTTTTCCTGCTTGAATGTTGATTATTTTCCTCATATTCTCCATTGTTGCGGCTCCTCTCTTCCCAGTCTGTCAGTAACACTTTGTTTACTTCCTGTCTCTATGAAGCCCCTCCTCCTGAAGAGCACACTGTGCTCTGATTGGTCGGCTGGAGCAGTGTGTTGTGATTGGTCGAGCGCTTCGAGTGTGTTTGGGAAATGTCCCGCCCCTTACCATAACCGCCAGTTTAACACACTACTAACTAACTCAACCAGGCCCCGCCCATTTATTCTGCGCATTAATTATTCAAATGAGGAATATTGTGACGTGTTCGTTCCTGGAAGAAACTCAAGACTAAAAGCCTGAGAAGCGTGAGCCAGGTGAAAGCAGCGGTGAGAATGTGTCGTGTCTTCAGACGTGTTTAATAATGAAGCGTCTCTCACAACACCATGAGCTGAAACATGAAGCCAGACTTCCTTCAGTGTGAGAGCGCTTCATCTGTCGCTCACATGCTACTCTCTCCACTGTGAAGGTCACGCACTATCAATAGCCTTGTTATATGAAGACGAACTCTGGGGGGATCGTCAATGAAGACTAACTTTACCATTCAGAGTCATAAACTGATTTACAGCACAAAAAGTGCTCAGTGTCAGCTGATGTTGAACAGCTGCATGTCTTCAGTAATGTGGAGGAGTTTACAGACGCTTCATCAGGTGTTCATGCAGACGCCAGCACAAAACTCTTCATTAAGAGGAAACTGAGCCATGGTTACCGTTGCTAACGCACAAACTCCCACAGGAATCAACTGGAGATTTCCGGACACATGATGACAGAACAGTTCCTGTAGTTTTTGATTATTTTTAACAACAATTAACAACAATTAAAAATGTATGCATTATGTGTCAAAATATCAAAACAAGTGGAATTTATTTATTTTGTAAAGAACTACAATCCTATAAAGCATTGCAAACAACATAATCCAGTTAAAAACTATGGATACATATAAACCTGTTAATTTGAAGTTGTTTGTTATATCTATAGAAACAATATATTTTAAGTTTATTGCAAAATATGTATGTATAGACAAATATTTAGGTTTTTGGGAGTGTGCGAGACTCAAGTGGGCGGAGCTAAATAACTATTTTTGGCTTGTCGTGACTCTAATTGGTGGGATTTTCTGCACAGCATCATGGGTAATGTAGTTTTCAACATGAATTCAGCTTTTAAACATGATAATTTAAAAAAATAAATTGAAATAAGGCCAGCTGACGGCTTCATCGATCAACAGCCTCCGGCTCACAGTAGGGATGTCTTTACTGCTTTATAGGGAATCGTTTAAAATCTATTTCCCTATGGATAAATGGACGGTTGCTCTCTATTCCAAAGCAGCTTTACAGAAAATCATGATGTTACAGTTTATAATATCTTAAAATCTTCATGCCATTTTACATATTTTATAATAATATAATTACATTTTGTGACAAAATAAAAAAGGCAGTTATATATATCTTAACATGGGTATATACTGTATGTATGGGAATAAAGTAGGAGGTATTACAGTATTATATCCAACTTTCAAAATATCACTATAGTTTACATTATTATCCACAGGCACAACTACGTTCTGCTTTGGTTCTGAGTTACTCTGTGTCTGTGAAACAGTCAGGTCTTATTGTTTTTGGATGGACAGGAACTTTAAGTCCAGTCCACATTTAATGTGACTCGGTTAGTTCTTCCACACCGGTTTGTTACTGTGGTATTATAAATCTAAGATTTACCCGTCCCTAAACAGCACAACATGAACTGTGATTGGCCAGTTCTCATGTCAGTCAAACAGGCTCTAAGTGGGCGGTTTATGCAGAGAATAAGATGCAAGGCGCAGATCTCATGCCGATGAGAATTTTGACCATAGTCCAGTCTGTATGGTAGGAGTGTGAAGATATCAACATTTCATTCTCATGATCTCAAAGTTCAGTTGTTCACACAGCGCAGACTCACATCCAGGCCAACACTGCAGCGCCGGAGCCATCTTGAGCCGTTAATAACCCGATGGATTATTATGAATGTGGACGCCTGGGTTCGAGAGCGTGGGAGCCGATCTCTGCGATGATGTCATCCATAGGAAGTGCTGATGTCATCCACAGGAAGTGCTCTCCAAGGACCCGGGTCTGGGTCACATGTCTGGGATTCCTCCGGATCGGCCTTGGCTCTCCTCTCAAGAACACACTGGCCAATTAGACACGCCGTCTCAGATTCCAGGTCGGAGTCTTGCATGCTTGTGAAACTGAGAAGCGTAACCTTGGCCATCCGCTCGACGCTTCCTGAATTCCCTGAATACTTCTGTCGAAAATCACACGGATGAAGGAACGTTGGCCAAAAGTGGCACAATTAAATTAAGCTTCAAATTTCAATTAAAGACAACATTTATTTGCAGAGTAAAACATTTGCAGCTGTTTCAAAGTATACAATTTGAAAGTGAAGATGTGAATCTTGAAGCTACAGTGGATCATTACAGTTAATCCACAAACAAACAAACATTCTGTCATCAATCACGCTCAGCCGAGCAACCAGTGCACAAGAACCTCTGAAACCACAAGGGTTTGGAATGAGTAAAGGATGACAGAATGTTTTGGAAAACTATTCCTTTAACACCCATTAACTTAAGGGATTCTGTCTTTTTTTTTGTCTTTACTAAATGGTAAAAGAAGTAAATGTCCTCAGATCTCCTACAGCTCAGATGAGATAACCTCCGCGGTGTGTGAGAGATCCGGCCGCTCGTGACCCGGGCTGGCGATGCATGAGCGCAGTCGTGTGCGATTACAGCTCCGGAAACAGCCGTTCCACTCGCTCGTCCAGTTCATGAGCGCAGGAGTCGAGTTTACGGCTCTCCCAGGACACTAACACACCACTGGTGCCAGATCTGCACTCAACCCATTAACAGAAGATCGAGAAGACTTAAATATTGATCAGTTTTGTTCTATGAAGAGATCTAAACGTTGGTCGGTTTTTTCTAGTAAGAGATTTTTAAGAGGTTAAGGGTGAGTTGGCACTTGGCAGGTTTGGTTTCGATTAAATCAAACACGGTTGTGATTGCTTTGTTAGTGCGGTTCATTTGAATAAGTGCGCAACAAACAAGCGGACCAAGACTTTCACTGAAATATGAACGCAACATGGACAGAAATCATCTAAACGAAACAAAAACAGGACGTGATGTCACAAGATGTGACTCTAAAAGAACAGAATGCTCAAGCATAGCTGGGTTTTCTCGTGATAGTTGTGATGTTGTCCACGTCAGTTCAGCGTCAGAGCCGCGTCTCCTCACGGCAGAGCTGAGTCCGTCATCCTAACCCAGACTTTCATTTCAGCATCTCTGATTTCAGGCAGGATTACTATATTTTTATGTCTATCCTTACTAAGGTTGAAAATTACATATTGAGGCAAAGATTTTGGTTGAAAATGAATCAAAGTGCCCCTATAATTCTTTTTTAAAATATTATCTTTCATGTAGTGTGTAATAAAGCTATTTGTGAATGTAAAAGCTCTGCAAAGTTTCACAGATCAGAGATGATCAGAGTTTTTGTCACGTGATTCTGAACTGAAACGAGTCGTCAGTAATTCAGTCTCACTTCCTGCTGTGGGTTTGTAACTAATTTGCTTAATCCCCGCCTGTGGTCTTGACTGGCTGAGCAGCGTCTCTTAGCTCCGCCCTCAAACACTGTAGTGTATCTGAGACTGGAAGAGTTTGGTTCGTGTTGTTCGTGTCGAGAAGACACTGTTTTCTGAGATTGATATGGTAAACCCACGCCATCGTTACTGTTCGTATCACTGAGATCAAGAGCTGAGATTCAGATATGATAATGAGCGTTTGCTTTCTGACCAATCAGAGCAGAGCAGCTCTCAGAGAGGCGGAGTTTAGAGAGACCGAATCTCCGATGGAAGCGTTTCAGACACTGAGAGGAACGAGCTGATGTGCAGTGCAGATTATGAGAGAATTACAGTGTTTTTGACCTTGGATGCGTGTGAACCTGTTGAAGGAGACAAAATTAGGAGCCTAAAATTTAAGATCATGGTAAACACTTTAAGATCATGGTAAAGATTGTGTTCATATCCTATAAGTTTAAACAGGGAGCTACTCAACACATAATAATTTAGAACCTAGATTTTGTTTATGTAGAATTTCTTCTGCCAGGTGATAACATCACAAGCTCCTGCGTCACCTTCATGTTTTAAACACAGACCGTTGATGGCCCTGTAATGTTCCAACTCTACGAGAAGTGAATAAAAAATTAAATTAGGACCCAAATCACATCAGAAGAATAAATGCGATTGCTGGAAAAATAAAGGATCTACTGTTGCTTCAGTCACTTGAACGTTAACAAAAGCACAGTTGAACAAGGTTACATTTTCCATTTGCAGATATTCGACTGTATAACCACATTTAGATCGGCCTCAATCGTCTATTTCCCATGGCCGTGGCATGATAATATCACTTCTTAAACTATAAAGCATACATGTATCTAATAAAGACTCTATTTGAGGCGTAACTGGAAAGGAGCGCTTTGTCCTTGGACGTGTGTGTGTGTGTGTGTGTGTGAGTCACATCTGCTATAACGTTATTCTGCCATCCATCAATGATTTAAAAGCTCTCTGGTTTCTAACACTTACTGTCAGAATGCCAGCCATCACGTCCAATTACAGCAGCAGAACCGTGACGTAACCCCGCTCTCCATCGACCCGGCCCGCGTGAGGAGCATCTCCTGCTTTTATAGGGCTGATGTGATATGAAAGTTGCCTTTAAAACAATATTGCACATAACCAGACCGTAATAAACATCATCCTAATGAGACAATGCAGGAAAATCAATAGTTTCCAGTTACTCTGAGAGCCTGAGTGGTGTTTTCTGGAGAGCGAGGAAGACTCGGGGGAACGAGGCGTTCTGCTGAGATGAAGGTGCTGGAACAGGATCACCAACAAACAAGTCTTTAATATTGAGCCCGTTACATTTCAGGCTACATCTACATCAATCCGGATACATTTGAAAATGGCGTTTTCGTTTAGAAACGCTCTCCGTCCACACTTGCGTTTTCAGGCGTTTTCGGAAAACGCCTGAAAACGCTAATTTCACCTTTACAGCACATGCGTAAACCCTCACTAAAGCTCACTGAGATGATACAGACAGAGAAATAAATAATAAAGTTATCGCTCAATTCTTCTGACAGGATAATTTTATTTAGCAGATGTAACGCAGTTCAGATGTTACGGGAAGAAGGAGGCGGGAACCAGCGAACATTCAAACATTTTAATGATAAAAAATAAATCAACAACAAAACGAAAGTAAAAGACAGCAGCCCCTCATGGACGACTGCTGTCACAATAAAACAAAACAAAACACAACATAAGTAGAGGCCTGTCCTCTCTCGCTCTTCACTGTCGTCGCTCCTCCTTTATGCTTCCGCTCCTCCGTGAGAGATACGAGACCGGTGCGTCGCGCAGATGTCGCTCTTCAGTAATCACGCCACCGGCCTCGTGCCGCCCTCTCACGGCCCTCGGCCTCGTCCTGCTCGCCACAGCAGAATATCTCCTCATTCACTGATCGTCCAGGTCGCTCTCACTCACTATTATATGTTTGGTCTAAAATGCTAAAACTGCTCATGTTTCACCGCAGGACAGCAGATGTGAGTGTGTTCTGTCATCTCTGCAGGACTGTGATATGAAGAATGTGTGAAGTCACATATTTCAGCAACAGTGTGAGAGTGAATAGCAGATAACAGGCACAATACCGCTATAAACATCAATATCTATTGGTACAATATGTGTCACATGACTAAACTTATGTCATCATTTTGACAGTCCACACTACACAGAGAAAACGGCGTTTTCAAATTTATCCACTTTGGAGAGCGTTTTCAACCAGCTTCATTTTCATTAATAAAAACGCCGCCTCAGTGTCGACGGAAGACAAAACAGAGAGAAAAAAAAGATGCGTTTCCAAACGAAACCATATTAGTGTGGACGAGGCCGGAGACACAGTATCCACAATATTGATCTAGGTTTTTTTATAAGTTATATATAAAGATTATTGGAGTATGTTTTGCTAGAAAAATAAATTTTCAGTTTTTTGGTAACACTTTACCAGGTTTCCATCCATCCATCTTCTTCCGCTCATCCGGGGCCGGGTTGTGGGGGCCGGGTCTAAGCAGAGATGCCCAGACTTCCCTCTTCCTAGACACTTCCTCCAGCTCTTCCGGGGGGACACCGAGGTGTTCCCAGGCCAGCCGTGAGACATAATCCCTCCAGCGTGTCCTAGGTCTTCCCCGGGGGCCTCCTCCCGGTGGGACATGCCCGGAACACCTTCCCAGGAAGGCATCCGGAGCAGATGCCCGAGCAACCTCAGCTGGCCCCTCTCGATGTGGAGGAGCAGCGGCTCTACTCTGAGCTCCTCCCGAGTGACCGAGCTTCTCACCCTATCTCTAAGGGATCGCCCAGCCACCCTGTGGAGAAAGCTCAATTCGGCCGCCTGTATCCGGGATCTTGTCCTTTCGGTCATGGCCCACAGCTCATGACCATAGGTGAGAGTAGGAACGTAGATTGACCGGTAAATCAAGAGCTTCGCCTTGCAGCTCAGCTCCTTCTTCACCACGACAGACCGGTACATCGACCGCATTACTGCAGGAGCTGCACCGAGCTGCAAACCGTTCCAGTGCATGCTGAAGGTCCTGGTCTGAGGCCAACATGACAACATTATCCGCAAAGAGCAGAGACGAAATCGTGTGGTCCCCAAACCTGACACCCTCCGGCCCCTAGCTGCGCCTAGAAATTTTGTCCATAAAAATTATGAACAGAACCGGCGACAAATGGCAGCCCTGCCGGAGTCCAACATGCACCGGGAACAAGTCTGACTTACTGCCGGCAATGCGAACCAAGCTCCTGCTCCGGTCGTACAGGGACCGGATAGCCCTTAGCAAAGGGCCCCGGACCCCATACTCCCAGAGCACCCTCCACAGGCCGCCACGAGGGACACAGTCGAATGCCTTCTCCAAATCCACAAAGCACATGTGGATTGGTTGGGCAAACTCCCATGAACCCTCCAGCACCCTGGAGAGGGTATAGAGCTGGTCCAGTGTTCCACAACCTGGACAAAAACCACACTGTTCTTCCTGAATCCGAGGTTCTACTATCGGCCGTATTCTCCTCTCCAGTACCCTGGCATAGACTTTCCCGGGGAGGCTGAGAAGTGTGATCCCCCTATAGTTGGAGCACACCCTCCGGTCCCCCTTCTTAACCCTCTGGGGTCTAAGGTGTTTTTGGGGTCCTTGATATGTTCTGACATGCCCTGACATTTGTGCTTTTTTCAGTTGCTTATAAACATATTAATGGCAAAAAAAAAATGCACACTATTTAGCACAAACAGGGCTACCATAATATGTGAGCAACAAGAATGTACATGTCTGCATTTTTGAGAGAATAATGTTTATGCGTGGTTATTGAAAAGACTAAAAACTAAAGTTTCTGAAATAAGACCACAAAACACATACTAAATATGTGCCAATAAGACTTTTGTCTAATGGATGTCATAGCCTAGTGTTTTTTCTTCAAAATGATGTGAAAATCACCCTGCCTAATCATTCACATAACACAATACATTGATTTGAATTTTGCAAAGCACTTTCTGTTTGGAAAGGCAATATTCGAGTGGGCGTCAACGATCATGCATATTTAGTGGTTCACACCTGAGGAGACAATGGGGCCCGCATACTTAATGAGCCATTCATTCAGGTGAGTCACTGAGCCACAAGAATGCAAGAGCAACAGTTGGAAGCATCTCAATTCTTTTTTATTTTTCCACAAATTGTGTTTTACAGTAAAAATGTACAATCTATCCAAAACTAATCAACGAAATATTGTCTTTCATATGTCTGTAACATAGGTCTTTCATTTTTATTATAAGAAATATAAATGTTAATTTGCAGTTTAATACGTTGCTTATACAAATACATTTTATTTCAACATATTTCAGTCGATTTTTACTCAGTATAGCAATACAGTTTGCTAAAACCGAAACATTCATTCACACACAGAAACGCCTGACTGTAACGTTGTTTTTATGAAATATTAGGGCATATAAATGTTAATTTGCAGTTTAATACGTTGCTTATACAAATAGCCTACATTTTATTTCAACATATTTCAGTCGATTTTTACTCATCTCAGTATAGCAATACATTTTGCTAAAACATCATCATTCATTCACACACACACAGAAAGGCGATTTAAATTTAAACTGTCTTTTTGCGAGCTGTGGTAAACAGCGCGCATCTCTGCGGCTGCCGTTCATTCATTCACACGGAAACGCGATTAACTTGAGAAGAAAAAAAAAAACTTACTACAGGATCCTCGCTCCTCGCAATACCCGCACTCTGAGGTAGATTCTCCATTATTATTATTCCTCACAGCGCTGCCAGATGGTGTAAACACGTAGGCTACAATGATATGATTAAACTTGTGTTTTCTCGAGCTGATATGGGGGCGTTCACAGGTTTGCCTCAGTAATTTGCGTTTGAATAGCACACGCTCTCCGTGGGCGGGTTCACATTACATTTGAATTAGCTCTAATGAGCTCGACTGGAATCGCTCTCTTTTAATACAGATTTCACAAGATGAGAATATTTGTTTTTTATATAAATTACCTCATTTAAAAGAAGAGAATTCAAGCTTCATGCCTGTGTGTCTGTATGCCTGTTTGACTGAGTATTCGCTGAGTTACAGTTCATTTTCGGACGCGTTTCAGAATGGATTTAACTGACAGAGAGAAGGCAGAACTCGCATCACGTTTATTTTTCTTTATTTGGCAAAAAGCACAACACTTTGTTTTTATTGTGAGTATACACAAAAATAATACACATTTAACAGAATCGATTGATGTATGAAACTTGCTTGTAATATCGAAGTCAACAGAGCAAAATTCATTTCTTTTGAACTGAACTGAAAAAAAGCGAGCCTATCGCGCCAGCGCGATTGTCGACCTCAGGGGGTTAAAAAGAACGACCACCACCCCGGTCTGCCAGCCCAGAGGCACTGTCCCCGACTGCCACGCGATGCTGCAGAGGCGTGTCAGCCAAGACAGCCCCACAACATCCAGAGACTTGAGGTACTCAGGGCGGATCTCATCCACCCCCGGTGCCTTGCCACCGAGGAGCTTCTTGACTACCTCGGTGACTTCAGCTTGGGTGATGGACGAGTCCACCTCTGAGCCCTCAGCCTCTGCTTCCTCAAAGGAAGATGTGTTGGTGGGATTGAGGAGATCCTCGAAGTATTCCTTCCACCGTCCGACGACATCCCCAGTCGAGGTCAACAGCTGCCCACCTCCACTGTAAACAGCGTTGGTAGGGCACTGCTTCCCTCTCCTGAGGCGCCGGATGGTTTGCCAGAATCTCTTCGAGGCCAACCGGTATTCCTTCTCCATGGCCTCACCGAACTCCTCCCAAGCCAGATTTTTTGCCTCCACAACCACCCGGGCTGCAGTCCGCTTGGCCTGCTGGTACCCGTCAGTTGCCTCAGGAGTCCCACAAGCCAGCCAGGCCCGATAGGACTCCTTCTTCAGCTTTACGGCATCCCTTACTTCCGGTGTCCACCACCGGGTTCGGCACCGGAGACCTTACAGCCACAGCTCCGAGTGGCCGCGTCGACAATGGAGGTGGAGAACATGGTCCACTCGGACTCAATATCTCCAGACTCCCTCGGGATCCGGTCGAAGCTCCGCCAGAGGTGGAAGTTGAAGATCTCTCTGACAGGGGATTCAGCCAAACGTTCCCAACAGACCCTCACAGTACATTTGGGTCTGCCGAGTCTGTCCAGCTTCCTCCCCCGCCATCGGATCCAACTCACCACCAGGTGGTGATCAGTTGACAGCTCCGCCCCTCTCTTTACCCGAGTGTCCAAGACATACGGCCGGAGGTCAGATGAAACGACCACAAAGTCGATCATCGACCTCCAGCCTAGGGTGTCCTGGTGCCACGTGGACTGATGGACCCTTATGCTTGAACATGGTGTTCGTTATGGACAAGCTGTAACTAGCACAGAAGTCCAAGCATATGGGTGTTGAAGTCCCGCCAGTAGAACGACGGACAGTAGATCGCCTTCGGGTCGGGGATAGGTCTCTCACTGTCGTGTGCGCCTATGGGCCAAACGGCAGTGTAGAGTACCCGGCCTTCTTGGGGTCTCTGGGAGGGGTGCTGTAAAGTGCTGTCATGTAATAAGCGGGATAATGTAGAGCGAGGCGGTTGTTATAGCGAATGCAACCCCTTCAAGCTCCGCTTCGCATCGGGATCCTGATCAGCCTATCGGGGTTGTATTCGCTATAACAACCGCCTCGCTCTACATTATCCCTTACAAATACAATTTTTTATTTTAATAATGCATTAGTAAATGTTGAAATTAACATTAACAAAGATTAATAAACGCTGTAGAAGTGCAGTTCATTATTAGTTCATGTTAACTAATGAAACCTAATTGTAAATTGTTACCAGTTTTTCTACTTCATAATTTCATATTTAATTCAATGTGTAATATTGATATTGTTTGAAAATTGTTTTGGTAATACTTAAATCCTTTATAAATAATTAATTATAAAAGTATTTTTTAATGTATTAATTATGCCTTGTAATGCACATTATAATGCACTGTATGGTCTCATGAATAATTGTAATTATTATAATGCAGTTATAATGCATTATAATATTTGTCTATTCATTGAATAATCATATTTTTATGATTATTAAGTGAGAAACGACCGCCTCCTTCTTCCCAGAACAACATACCTGTCAGGTTTAGAGATGAATCAGACAGGTGAGTAGAATAAACAGTAGTTTTATTTAGAACAGAAGCACGGAACCATCAGATGTATAGCTGAGTTGATAAAGGCAATGTGGAAATGAATATAGAACTTAGCTGGAGAAATAACTGAATGTCTTTTGCAGATGGAAGTAGACCAGGCTGGAGAACGGAAGATGAAGGATATCAGCGGTGATGGCAGATGGTAAACAGGAACACAGACTGAAGATGAGTATCGCAGGTAAGTAGATCAGGTAAGTCTTGGGAGTGAGTCTTGCGTGTCTTGGTAAAGACGAGACTAGACAGTGAACTTCTTCTTCTTCTTCTTCTTCTTCTTCTTCTTTGGATTTTTATGGCAGCTGGCATCCTTTGAGTTGCATTACTGCCACCTTTCGGTTTTATTTATCCTTTGTTTTCATTCATACTAAATCCGCCTATCTAATCCAGTCATCCTCAAAAAAACAAATATCCATTTCCTACCCTCCGCACTCTCTCCATACTCCAATAAACTTTTTACTGTATTATCTACCCGTCCTATTTTTTTAACTGTGTTCTAGACAGTGAACTGATGGTGAAGTGGTGTTATATAGGGAGGTGATGATGATGAGGTGCAGGTGAGGTGAATCAGTAATCAGGGGAGAGTGAACGAGTGGGCGGAGTGTGCAGATCTGGTGAAGCCCTGACAATACCGTATGACTGGATCATTACTGCATTGATTTTTATGTGTTTGGCAGCAGTTTTTCTAACTCTAACTGATGGAGTGTGTAGCTTTTCATTTCTTAAACAACCATGAAGAACATCATGTTCATATTCCAGGATTACAGTGTTGAGATTCATCAGGCTCAGACTGAGAGAGATGGTTGGGAGGAGCATGAAGAATCAGTGTTGTGATGTTACCAATGTTTGGTCCAGCACTCTGAAGTCTCCTCAGAACATCCCACACACACTCACTGAGTGTCAGGACTCATTCATGTGTGAAAATGATTCTGATGTTCAGGGGCGCAGCACAAGACCCCGGGCCCTAAAGGCAGTCCTGATGGCCCCATGTTCCTCAACTATTATCATGGTGTGTTGTATGCAAACAGCATTGTTAGTGTACAGTTTATTTATTTAGCCTTTACCTCGGATTACATGTATAACCAAATTATCATCTGAAAGTGTATGTTCTGCTCTTTCAATGGGTTGTCTCAGTTCATTTTTAGCGCAAACGATCTTTGAAAATAAGTTAGTTACCAATGTTTCCCCTCATTTTTTTTTCTTTCCTTT
>NC_139985.1:29800790-29820790 GCF_963993115.1 Abramis brama
TCTGCAAGCGCATTGCACTCGCAACCAAATCAATCAAAAATCACAGCCAATCAGAAGAGCGTGTGGGCGGAGTCTCTCTGCAAGCGCACTGCACTCACAACTAAATCAATTTAAAAAAATATCAGCCAATCAGAAGAGCATGTGAGCGGAGTCTCTCTGCAAGCGCATTGCACTCGCAACCAAATCAATCAAAAATCACAGCCAATCAGAAGAGCGTGTGGGCGGAGTCTCTCTGCAAGCGCACTGCACTCACAACTAAATCAATTTTAAAAAATATCAGCCAATAAGAAAAGCGTGTGGGCGGAGTCTCTCTGCAAGCGCACTGCACTCGCAACCAAATCAATCAAAAATCACAGCCAATAAGAAGAGCGTGTGGGCGGAGTCTCTCTGCAAGCGCACTGCACTCACAACTAAATCAATTTTAAAAAATATCAGCCAATAAGAAGAGCGTGTGGGCGGAGTCTCTCTGCAAGCGCACTGCACTCACAACTAAATCAATTTAAAAAAATCACAGCCAATCAGAAGAGCATGTGGGCGGAGTCTCTCTGCAAGCGCACTGCACTCGCAACCAAATCAATCAAAAATCACAGCCAATCAGTAGAGCGTGTGGGCGGAGTCTCTCTGCAAGCGCACTGCACTCACAACTAAATCAATTAAAAAAAATCACAGCCAATCAGAAGAGCGTGTGGGTGGAGTCTCTCTGCAAGCGCACTGCATTCGCAACCAAATCAATAAAAAATCTCAGCCAATCAGAAGAGCGTGTGGGCTGAGTCTCTCTGCAAGCGCACTGCACTCACAACTAAATCAATTTTAAAAAAATATCAGCCAATAAGAAGAGCATGTGGGCGGAGTCAATGAAATGGATGAGCACAATGTTTTCTGACATTTCAGTGTGGATGAGAAACATTTGGAAAGCGGTAGTGTGGACTGAGAGCGTTTTGAAATGAAAACACATTTTTATATATTTCCAGATTAATGTAGACTAAAGAAACGCTGCATGGCAGATCCACATCAGTTCACTGAGTGACCTGGTTAAGCAACTTGCATCTACTATATGATTGTGTAACATACGGGACGTTCCTGGATTGTGACACCAGTGGAAAGTAGAATGCGTTTAACCCCTTTCACACACGTTATCATGTTATCATGCCTGTTTAGAGACAAAAGTAGCAGACGTGGCCATGGGAGACATTCAAGGCAGAACAATCAGTAGAGTAATTAAGTTATGTAAGGTGCGGCTGATGACTCATGCTCTTTGTCACACACACACACACACACACACATAGTATTTTTAACCCAGCTTTATTGAGCAATCTTGCGCCACTCCCAGTCACAGCTCGAAGCCGCTGACCTGCTTTTCCTCTGATAAGAACGTGGTCGTTGGAACAAACAACTGTTTAAAAGCAGCATGAAGTGTGAGTAACCTTCCACTCCTCGATATTCCCCAGTCTCCGCCAAGTGTGATGATGAAAGCTGTATTGAAGGAAGTTCATTCATCAAACACACACAGATAATAACGTGGGCGAGACTGTGAAACGGGTTCAGACTGGTTTGTCCTCTCCTTCCACCAGTTGCCTTTCATTATCATGATGTCTCACTAGAGATTCTCACGTTCTCTGAAGAAAATACGCGTGACGCTTGCTTGTCACCAACATGATACTGGGGTTTTGTGGATGGTTGCCAGGGTGTAGTTATGTGGTTGCTAGGTGTTTTCTTCCTGTCTGGTGTCCAAGAGTCTCTGTGATCTTGACTTGAGATGTGAGTTGGTTAGTTTGAATGAAATTGAGACATACTACATCCGCCATGTCGTCATGTCATGTGACCTATGGAGTCTGTTGCATCACTTCACTGTCACTCACAAACCCTCTCCCGTGGCCTTATGGGATAGTAAAGTGTCCATCGTACACACTCTTCAGAATCTCGTCTGAAAAAGTTAGTAATCTGTGAACTTTCGCCTTCGGTTTTATGAGTACTGTGTGTTTGGAAATACTACTCTCTGTTGGCCTACTGTTTACTATGATAGGGAAGAATGTGTATGCAGGAGTAGTTCTCTCTTTAAAACACACAGGATTCGATGAATCATTATGTTGGTTTGACAAAACTGGGACAAACCAGCAGCATGTTAAAACATGACAGTATTTGTATCTGTAACAATCTCAACATTATTTGTGCATGGAATTTGAACGTTAATATTCATCCCTCTGGAGTACCAGCACTTTCTGTTTTCTAGACGTAAAACCAGTTCATCTATATACTACTGGAGTAAAGTGTTGAGAAGTGAGGGATACATTTTTGAGCTTCAGTTTTTAGTTTATCCTGACGTTGAAAAGCCTCTGACAGCCAATGGCATGATGGAGAAGATGAGGGGAAACACGGGAAAACACACATCTCATGCCTGAAGCCTCGGATAGTATCCCAACTCCTCCTGTCAAAAGCTTTCTCCATTATTCCCCTGATAATCTCCACAAGGAACAGTTGTGTGTGCTGTCGGCCATACACATCAGGCCAATAAACACTGGAACTGATAGATATTACCAGACGAACCCAGTTGATTGAGTACATTAAATGGCCCCTATTATGCTATTTTAAAGTTTCCTAATGTTCTTGTGGAGTCTCCTACAACAGGTTTACATGCATCAAAGGTCAAAAAACTGTTTAATTTCCTCATAATACACATTTGCACATCACCACATTTTCAATGATTCTCAAACGACTCGTCAGAGGAATCACTCTCTCTAAATCCCGCCTTTCTGCGAGCTACTCTGCTCTGATTGGCCAGACAGCTCAGTCTGTTGTGATTGGCCTACCCTGTACAGCGCGTCGAAAACAACACCGCCCATTGCCATAACAACGCCAGCTGTCCTGAGGCTTCCTACACCGTAAACTAAACACAGTAACGAACAATGACGTCGATTTGACCATATCAATGCGAGCGCGAGTCCGATGACGAGACACTGGAAGAACTCATTCAAGCCGAACCTCCATCAGGACGACTCGAGCAGGACTCAGTGTTTCTCAGTGAACCCGAACCTCCATCAGGACGACTCGAGCAGGACTCAGTGTTTCTCAGTGAACCCGAACCTCCATCAGGACGACTCGAGCAGGACTCAGTGTCTCTCAGTGAACCCGAACCTCCATCAGGACGACTCGAGCAGGACTCAGTGTCTCTCAGTGAACCCGAACCTCCATCAGGACGACTCGAGCAGGACTCAGTGTCTCTCAGTGAACCCGAACCTCCATCAGGACGACTCAAGCAGGACTCAGTGTCTCTCAGTGAACCTGAACCTCCATCAGGACGACTCCATCAGGACTCAGTGTCTCTCAGTGAACCCGAACCTCCATCAGGACGACTCGAGCAGGACTCAGTGTCTCTCAGTGAACCCGAACCTCCATCAGGACGACTCAAGCAGGACTCAGTGTTTCTCAGTGAACCCGATCCTCCGTCAGGACAACTCGAGCAGGACTCAGTGTTTCTCAGTGAACCCGATCCTCCATCAGGACGACTCGAGCAGGACTCAGTGTTTCTCAGTGAACCCGATCCTCCGTCAGGACAACTCGAGCAGGACTCAGTGTTTCTCAGTGAACCCGATCCTCCATCAGGACGACTCGAGCAGGACTCAGTGTTTCTCAGTGAACCCGAACCTCCATCAAGACGAATACATCTGGACTCAGTGTTTCTCCGTGAACCTGAACCTCCATCAGGACGACTCGAGCAGGACTCAGTGTTTCTCCGTGAACCTGAACCTCCATCAGGACGACTCGAGCAGGACTCAGTGTTTCTCAGTGAACCTGAACCTCCATCAGGACGACTCCAGCAGGACTCAGTGTTTCTCAGTGAACCTCCATCAGGATGACTCGAGCAGGACTCAGTGTTTCTCAGTGAACCCGAACCTCCATCAGGACGACTCGAGCAGGACTCAGTGTTTCTCAGTGAACCTCCATCAGGACGACTCGAGCAGGACTCAGTGTTTCTCAGTGAACCCGAACCTCCATCAGGACGACTCGAGCAGGACTCAGTGTTTCTCAGTGAACCTCCATCAGGACGACTCGAGCAGGACTCAGTGTTTCTCAGTGAACCTCCATCAGGACGACTCGAGCAGGACTCAGTGTTTCTCAGTGAACCCGAACCTCCATCAGGACGACTCGAGCAGGACTCAGTGTTTCTCAGTGAACCTCCATCAGGACGACTCGAGCAGGACTCAGTGTTTCTCCGTGAACCTGAACCTCCATCAGGACGACTCAAGCAGGACTCAGTGTTTCTCAGTGAACCTGAACCTCCATCAGGACGACTCGAGCAGGACTCAGTGTTTCTCAGTGAACCTCCATCAGGACGACTCGAGCAGGACTCAGTGTTTCTCAGTGAACCTCCATCAGGACGACTCCAGCAGGACTCAGTGTTTCTCAGTGAACCTCCATCAGGACAACTCGAGCAGGACTCAGTGTTTCTCAGTGAACCCGAACCTCCATCAGGACGACTCCATCAGGACGACTCGAGCAGGACTCAGTGTTTCTCAGTGAACCTCCATCAGGACGACTCGAGCAGGACTCAGTGTTTCTCCGTGAACCTGAACCTCCATCAGGACGACTCGAGCAGGACTCAGTGTTTCTCAGTGAACCTGAACCTCCATCAGGACGACTCGAGCAGGACTCAGTGTTTCTCAGTGAACCTCCATCAGGACGACTCCAGCAGGACTCAGTGTTTCTCAGTGAACCTCCATCAGGACAACTCGAGCAGGACTCAGTGTTTCTCAGTGAACCCGAACCTCCATCAGGACGACTCGAGCAGGACTCAGTGTTTCTCCGTGAACCTGAACCTCCATCAGGACGACTCGAGCAGGACTCAGTGTTTCTCAGTGAACCTGAACCTCCATCAGGACGACTCGAGCAGGACTCAGTGTTTCTCAGTGAACCTCCATCAGGACGACTCGAGCAGGACTCAGTGTTTCTCAGTGAACCTCCATCAGGATGACTCCAGCAGGACTCAGTGTTTCTCCGTGAACCTGAACCTCCATCAGGACGACTCGAGCAGGACTCAGTGTTTCTCAGTGAACCTCCATCAGGATGACTCCAGCAGGACTCAGTGTTTCTCCGTGAACCTGAACCTCCATCAGGACGACTCCAGCAGGACTCAGTGTTTCTCAGTGAACCTCCATCAGGACGACTCGAGCAGGACTCAGTGTTTCTCAGTGAACCCGAACCTCCATCAGGACGACTCGAGCAGGACTCAGTGTTTCTCAGTGATACTCTACTCAGTTTGAGGTACATTATGAGATGTTGCAACTGTAATTCCTCACCATCAGCATTAACAAGTGCATGTCCATCAACAAACCCATTATTTTACTCTTATTAATTTATTTACAGAGTATTTTTCTAATATATTGCGGTGAACACGTGGAAACTGTATCAATAACAGTGCATGTATGCATTAGCCAAGCTCTAGCGTGAATGATCTGATGTAACATAAACGTTGGTAAAACAAATATTTCCTCAAAGTAGTGAGAACGACAGACAATCTGCATTATTAGACACAGTTATAGGTAATCGTGGCCCACAGATGATTAGCAGAAGTATTTCAGTAAGACAGTGATAACGTGAGTTAGCCGGTTAGCAGGAGACCGACACAATATAAAACTCAAAACTAAGTATTTTGAACACCATCTTTAAAGGAGCCGTATGTAAGATTGTGGCCAAAACTGGTACTGCAATCCCCTCCCCCTCCCCCCTGACTCGAGGTTGCCAGATAGGCTGCAGGATCCAGCAGGAACGTAGGCTGCTACGTAGCTGTGGTAATTAGAGCAGAGCTGGCAACCCGGATGCCGAAACACTACTGACTTCGTGATTGGTAGATAGGTGGAGGGTGGCGCTTCAGGCCAAAACACAAGATGACAACATCAACATCAGTTGAGGGCTGCAACTTCACTTTTTAAATGACAATATCCTGGCCGGACTACTGTTGTCAGTGATATAAGTATTTGAAATGAACATGATTTCTTAATGTCTAGTGACATATCAGGGCCATTTTATGATTAATTGAAATACATTTCTTACATACAGCTCCTTTAAGAGTAAATGCGGTTTGTGAATCCTGCATTGAACTCCGAGATTTGAGAAGCAGTCGTCAGTGAAATAAAGGGAACACAGCAAAAATTTAGGATTATACTGCTGATTATACTGATTATACTGCTGTGATACGGTGGTAAAGATGAACTTTAACCTCTGGTTCTTCACATGCTCGTCCTTGGGCAGTGAAAACTGTCTTTACCTTCACATTATAGAGCACAGCGTCTCCTGGACGTGATGCTCTCCAGTCTCCACAGGAATCAGCTGCTGGTTTGCGGTTTGAGTTTCCCCTGGTGTCTGCGCGCGCTGTAAGTGTGCGGGCAATATGCTAATGTTTCATCTTGACGTCACAACGAAACGGCTTATGACTCGTTTGAAAAACAATTCATTTAATTGACTCAGAGTCGACTCTTACTTTTGAAAGACAATAACTTTATATACGGTGCACTTTCAGATTTAAAACTTTGCAGGATGTTTTCATTCACTTAGAGCTGTGTTACACTTTTGTTACACAATAGGGGCCTTTTAAGAATTGACCATGTTTTTTGTATAACAATGTAATGGTGAAATATGCAAATAGGCATTTGCTAATTAATTATGTGCTAATTTGCATACATTTTCAGAATAAGTCAGGTTCAAATTTCTTCTTTGATTTTGTTGACATGTTAAAGAGGATTTTGAATTTCTCTTTTTAGCACTCCATGAATCAGAACATTTTCACCATGTTTTCAGAAATAAGATGAGGTCATGAATGAGGTGTTGTGTGAGCAAACCTGCGCTGCACGAAGTGTGTGTGAAGTTTGGGCTCAGTGCTGGAGAAAAAACTCATTTTGGATGTTTTCTTTCCAATAGTCTGAAACAACATGTTTTGAAATGCCAAATATTCCAAAATCTCAAAACTGACTAGTGCATGAAAAAAACAGTTTTGCCTGTAGTGTCTTGAACAAACCCGTGTCTCGACATGCACAGTTATAGTGACTATACAAGACCATTTCATGAGCCTCTTCCTCAGTGTTTCTGTCCTGCTTTCCAGCACTAAACATTCCTAAATCAAGATACACTTACTGGAGAAGCAACATCACTTCTGAAACAATCAAGGTTTTGCTGAAAACAAAAAACAAATATCCGTCAGTGGGGTCAGAAAAATAATCTTGTTTTCCCTTTGAATTAAGTTTATTTTTCTGACTCCACTGGCAGATATTTGTTCTTGTTTAAGCAATGACAAATTTAGCACATTTACATTGATTTAAACAGCAGATATTCAGTTTCACTTTCCCTGGCAGCTCAATGCCAGAATTAATGTCTTTTTCAAAAAGAGGAATGACGACACAATCAAACACACGTCAAATATGATTCAACATGCCTTGGCGGTGAACAGTTTTGCTACCTAAACATTTCAGCAATGCAGGAAACCCCCGGCACAACTGTAACAGGACCACACAGAAAGTACAGTAAATAGACCGGAGAATAAGGAACGACGGGGTGTTGAGGGATTACCAGCGTCACTATGAAACTGGAAGCTGGTAATCCCCGTAATCCTTCCAACATTCAGGGAATTGGGTTTTCTTGGAGTCCTTCGGCTCAGAGTTGGACGTTCTTACGGTCCGCCAGCGAAACTGGCTCATTATGTTGTAGTTTTAAACGAGTGCTGGATGCAAATCTTACAGTCCGTGCCGTCAGTGGGGATGTAGAGCACGTCTGGGCTTTATATGTGAGCGCTCGACACATCTGCCCACTCTCGAGCCGGAGACCGAAGCAAACCGGAGAGACGGCAGATCTCTATAGCAGTGACTCAGGGATGACAGAAGCTCTAGATTACAGGCTTTAGGCCTGTACTTCCCTTCACACAACAAGCGTCGCCCACGCGGGGTGTGTGTGTGTGTGTGTGGGATCTGACAGCACTAAAAATGGAGCCCAGAGAACAGGATTTCACCATTTCAGCTTGAGAAAAGATGAAGTGAGTTCACAGTTCACAATGTGAGAGAGTCATGAATCCTGTCAGATGTCCACTGGTGTTTACAGTATTCACCAAAATCGAAGAATTTTTAGAGAGATTGTTCAATCAATTATTCACCTTTATGTTGTTTGGCTTGATTTTTTTGTCATGAAACACAAAAGCAGATGATTATCAGACTGGCCATGCCGCTTTTTCCCGGAACAGACTGAAAGCGGGTTACACTTTATTTAAAGGTGAAGTTGTTACAGTGTAATTATTCAATTCACATTTATTTGTATAGCGCTTTTCACAATACACATCGTTTAAAAGCAGCTTCACAGGAAATGCATGTTAATTACACAAATATGTATTGAGTAATATTAAGGAGCTGCGTGTACTTTAGGGTTAGGGTTTGGTTTAGAGTTAGTTGCCTGTAATTATGCATAATTTACTGTTATTACTGTATTAAATATATGTAACGTATAACTACATCACCTCAAAATAAAGTGTTTCCTGAAAATGTGTTTCATTCGCTACTGAAAAACTGTGACTAAGCACTCAGTAACAATAGAAGTATCTTACCTGGAATTAACAGAACCTGTTCTGATAGTAATTACGCATTACTGTAGAATGGACTTTCCATTGTGGAAGTGACCAGAGGAAGTCGATTCATATCCATCACACTATTTCACAACAACGTCTCAAAGACTTTGCTAATTTTCAACAACATGTTTAATAATGCAGAATGATCTAATGTCCACAACAATAGGTCCTACTCTGTCAAATATCAATAATTAGGAGGGATCAACTTCCAGTTTTCTGAGATCATTTGTTCTGCAATTACTATTTATTCCTCTTTTACAGTGAAGTGGTTCACTGGGGAACATAACTATAAAAACGCATTTTCTTGAGAAATATGAGTCAGAAACTTAGTTAAGTTAGTCTTCCCCTTTCCACGGATTTGAGACTAGCGTGGAGTTTTCTCCCTCAAACCCCTGACCGCCGCTTCTGAACGCTTTCAGAGGGAAAAGCTGCCTATAACTGCTGGTCTAGGATCAGTTTTCTCCCTCAAACCCCTGACCGCCGCTTCTGAACGCTTTCAGAGGGAAAAGCTGCCTATAACTGCTGGTCTAGGATCAGTTTTCTCCCTCAAACCCCTGACCGCCGCTTCTGAACGCTTTCAGAGGGAAAAGCTGCCTATAACTGCTGGTCTAGGATCAGTTTTCTCCCTCAAACCCCTGACCGCCGCTTCTGATCGCTTTCAGAGGGAAAAGCTGCCTATAACTGCTGGTCTAGGATCAGTTTTCTCCCTCAAACCCCTGACCGCCGCTTCTGATCGCTTTCAGAGGGAAAAGCTGCCTATAACTGCTGGTCTAGGATCAGTTTTCTCCGTAATAATAGCATATTGGTGAAACATTTGGCAAATGATCCGGTGTATATCTGTGTTTTGTGCATATCTCAAGAACTGCATTACTCCGATTTCTGAGTGAATCTTTCAGTTTTGTGAACCAGACCAGCCGACCTTGGGCAGATTTTGAGTGAATAACAAATTTCAGTGAATAAAAAACGTCTCAGGTTACAAATGTAACCTTTGTTCCCTGAGAACAGGGAACGAGACAATACGTCATCGACGTTATGGGGGAATCGCCTCAGCATGACCAATGACTGAAGTACCTGTGGAAACCCGCCAATCGCATTGGCCCGCGTCAGCCGTGACGTGACGCTCTGGGGTGCCCAGGAAGTATAAATAGAGCGCCCAGAGAACGTCATCCTCTTCGTCTGAAGGGACTGAGCAAGCAGAACCGAGAGCATGGCAGGGAGACGTATTGTCTCGTTCCCTGTTCTCAGGGAACAAAGGTTACATTTGACAATACGTCATCGACGTTATGGGGAACGCTGTACCCACGCCGCCATGCTAAGGGGATGCCTGGCCACCACAATAACCCAGGTAACAGCCCCTACTGCTTACACGTCAGGCTAACATTAGCACTTCCCTAGGGCCAACACCGAGCTTAGCTCAAGGTCTGGATACTAAGCTTGCTATTTGCATGAAGGCCTCAGCAGGATAACTCTAAAAGTAGAGGAAGCCTGAACATGCAACATGTATATGGAGGCCTCAGCGGTATAACTCTCATAAAGAGCAGAAGCCTAGCACATATATCAGCAATACAATAAGTATATGGAGGCCTCAGCAGTACGACTCTCATATGGAGAGGAAACCTACAACAAATACTTGACACCAAACTAGCTTGCTATTTGCATGAAGGCCTAAGCAGAATGACTCTAAAAGTAGAGGAAGCCTGAAACATGCAATATGTATATGGAGGCCTCAGCAGTACGACTCTCATATGGCGAGGAAGCCTAGCACATATATCAGCAATACAATAAGTATATGGAGGCCTCAGCAGTACGACTCTCATATGGCGAGGAAGCCTAGCACATATATCAGCAATACAATAAGTATATGGAGGCCTCAGCAGTACGACTCTCATATGGAGAGGAAGCCTACAACAAATACTTGACACCAAACTAACTTGCTATTTGCATGAAGGCTTCTGCAGAATGACTCTAAGAGTAGAGGAAGCCTGAAACACACAATAAGTATATGGAAGCGACTCCTATATTGAGAGGAAAACTACTACATATACTGTTTACAAGCTAGCTTATTAGATAAAGAAACATATCTACTCTGTTCAGCTATACACCAAGCCCGATGCAGACCGTCAGATTAATCTTTCTCCATCATCATAGGTCCGCTGGGCCTGATGTTACTTTAAAATGGGGAAAGAGGGAAGGCGGGCTTAAAAGAGGAGGAAAAAAGCCTATCTGCTCCTTCCAGGGCGACCCTCCTCACACCTAGTCTGGAAGTCCTCTCTCCTTACCCCCCGCCTTCTCTTCCTGGACTCGCGCCGTCTCATGGCCTTGCTCCGTACAAGAGGAGGGGCACGAGCGGCGACCGAGTCCCGCTGGTCCTGCCTACGCTCCTCGAAGCGAAGCGAGGCGGACCAGGACCCCAGGGGCGTCTGGGTGCGGACCTGGACCGGAGCGGTATACAGGACCTGTATGCTGCCGAGCGCGCCTTCGCCTCTCTAAACTTTCCGACCACCGCCTCGACAGAGGTTCCAAAAAGTTCAGAGGGCGAAACCGGGGCATCGAGGAGAAAAGTCCTCTCTTTCTCCCCAATGCCAGCCAGGTTCACCCACAGGTGCCTCTCCGTGACCACCATGGCAGCCATCGAACGACCGATGGCCGCCGCTGTCTGCTTAGTGGCCCGGAGAGCCAGGTCTGTGGTGCGGCGCAGCTCGGCCACCGCATCAGGGGATAAGCCCTGACCCTGGTCCAGGTCCTTCAGCAGGTCAGCCTGGTACGCCTGCAACACAGCCATCGTGTGCAGTGCACCACAAGCCTGACCTGCCGCCGCGTACGCCCTGCCATTCAACCGAGATGTGGTCTGAAGGGGTTTGGATGGCAGGGTGGGAGTCCTCAGCGTCGATGCCCCCTCCCCCGCCAAATAGTTGGCGAAGGAATCGTCAATGGGAGGCATCGACACGTAACCATGCTCCTGCATCGCCTCCACATTTGCATAACTTAAACGCTAGAAGCGATGAACGCGCAAGGAGTATGGTTTCTTCCATGCCTTCACGACCTGAGAATGGAGGTCGGGAAGGAATGGAAGGCTCCCAGGAATCGATGGGGTGTGGCCAGAGAGGAAGCGCTCGTCGAGCCTCCCACGAGCAGCTTCCTCTCTTACGCGCTGCCAGGGCAACTCGAGCCTGGCAGTGGCACGCTCCATCACCTCCATCAATTCCTCATACGTGGGGCAGGAGGGCTGGGCAGGCTCAAGCATCTCAGCATCCTCGCCCGCCTCTCGATCCTCCTGCTCGCCCTGGCTTGACGCCAGAAGAGCACTGCCTGCTGGCCTAGAAGATGCCGAAGATGCATCATCATCGGCCAGCAGCTCGTCCTCGTCCCGCGCTGACGATTGAGAGAGATTCACCCCTCTCTCAAACTCGTCAGCGAGGTCTCTTTGTGATCCCCACGATCTGAGTCTTCTCTCGGCCTCGGCGCGAGAGGGACCCGATCCGCGGGGCAAAGAAGACTGTCCCTCTCCCCTCGAGAAGAGGGACAGACGAGAACGAAGCGTCCTCAAGGGAAGACACTCGCAGTGAACGCACTCCGCCCCCTTGAGATCAGAGCACGCGTGCTCTTCACCCAGACACCAAACACACAGGTCGTGTGAATCACCAGGTGCGAGACACCTCTCGCACGGGTAAACACACTTCCTAAATGTTTTCTTCACAGATTTCTCCATACCAACTTACAGCACTCAGTAAATCAGTCCCTGAAGACGAAAAGAGGATGACACGTTCTCTGGGCGCTCTATTTATACTTCCTGGGCACCCCAGAGCGTCACGTCACGGCTGACGCGGCCAATGCGATTGGCGGATTTCCACAGGTACTTCAGTCATTGGTCATGCTGAGGCGATTCCCCCATAACGTCGATGACGTATTGTCGAGGTTCCCTTCGAAAGGGAACAGATCCATTGAATGCCATTGAAAGATCATTAAATCGTTATGATAGTGTTATGATGCTTTCTCATCCATTTTGAAGCTTGAAAGCCACTCATGCTTAATGAATGGAAAAGAGCGACCGACACAGTCTTCACAATTTGAACCTTTCATGTCCCACAGAGGAAAGAAACTCGTACGGATTGTTGCATGAGGAATAATAAAAGCATCCAGTGAGAGCTCAGCATTTTACTTCTACAGCAGCATATGGCTCATCTTTATTTTATAAATGAAAAGCCCAGCACTTTCATGAAGCATGCATAAGGCTCTCAAAGGCGCAGTGTAACACTTTCTGAGAATTCGCTGATGATATTGAATGTTTATGTGTGTCAAATGAAGTAATTATATACAAGACATTTTTGCATTCATAAATAGCTGGCCTGTGAGATGCAAACAAACGCAGAAAACTCTTCAATGTTCTTCAACTCTTCGTTTTGTTCTTCTTTTTTTTCCAGTAGCTTTTTGCAGACAAATTTGTCAATGTGCTCAATATGCATTGCTTGTTGTTTTTTTGTATTTCACACAAGGGAAGCTGAAACACTGTTAGACCGTGCCGCTGCTGGCTGAAACACGGCTCATCTCAGCTCACTGTGATTGTGGAGGAGACGCTCTGACACGCAGACAGGGAAACCTCCAGAGAAGCAGCTGGAGACACAAATACACCACTCTGTCTTACAATAAAACCAGCTGGAGACGTGATAAGCTTATGTTAGACTATATATGATGTACAAGCAAAGATCTTTTTGCGTTCTTGTACTGTGTCATTATCAACCATCAAAGTCAATTTCCAATACTCAAGAATGCAAGTACAGAGAACGCATGAAAGTAACTGGATGTGTTGTTGATATCAAGGATGCACTGAGAAAATCAAACCGTTAAAAATCCCAGAAGTCATCACTGCATCCCAGATAGCTTAGAAGAACTCGATGTTGCAACATAACCTATTATACAGAGAGGCTTTAAAAGCTGCTAGATCTGCTTATTTATCAACCCTATTAGAAGAAAATAAACATAAACCCTAGGTATTTATTTGATACAGTGGCTAAACTAACGAAAAATAAAGCTTCAAGCCCAGACATTTCCAAACACTTCTTCACTTATAAGATTGATAATATCAGGGAGAAAATTATAACTATGCAACTGTCTACTACAGTATTGCTACGGGGAGGGAGAATACCAGAAAAGGCAGTATCCTCACAACTATGTTCCTTTTTAGAAAGAAAGTCAGCGTTGGTTGCAGAGAGATGAAACAGGATCTAAGTGTTGCAGTCCAGCTCAAGGCTAGATTATTGTAATGCTCTACTGGGTGGTTGCCCTGCACGCTTAATAAACAAACTACAGCTGGTCCAAAACGCAGCAGCTCGAGTTCTTACCAGAACCAGGAAGTATGACCATATTAGCCCGGTTCTGTCAACACTGCATTGGCTCCCTATTAAACATTGTATACATTTTAATGTCTTTGTTTTTACAGATTCACATTTTTGAGGTTTATAGGGGTGCAACGGTTTATATCGTTTATATCACTTATAACAGCAGGCCCGGTTCTACGGGGGTGCTTGAGGGTGCTAAGCACCCTCAAATAAAAGTGAAAGCACCCTCAGATGAAAAATTATTAATAGCACACATAAACGAGATTTTGCCGAAAATAAAACACAGACGGATTTCACACTCTTGCCTATAATAGGATAGCCTACACAAAATAAATAAATTAATAAAATTAAACAAATATATATATATATTAAATAAATTATTTCGTTATGCTTTCATGTTTAATGCATTAGTTGTCCTTTCGTGATCGCGATACGCAAAAGGTGAAGCTGTCTCTTTAATTGCCCACTTTGCTTGCGTGCGTGCTTCCCACTCAGAAATTTTGTTAGCTGACTTTCTGAGACAGGGCTTTAGGTAACGTTATGTGTGTTGTGTAACGTTAAGCTAGCGCAGCTTCTTGGTCTTTTGCTGTCAATTGTTTTGAACTGCTTGTCGTTGTTATTGTAGTTGTCATAAAGAATATAGCAGCAATACCTTGGTGTAATAACGTTACTGCAGCAGTGCTTTATCAATATGTTTATGCATAACGCTAACAATGAATGACTGATTGGGTGTTGATGTGTTGTCATGGTTGTCAATGTCATATTGTACAGACCTGGCATTCAGCGCTAGTGCATTATGGGTAATTGTTTGTTGGGAGTTGATTTATGCGTTATTACAGCAATATGGTTGGGGTTTGTGTTAGTAAAGTTACGTGTGTTTATGTTCAAGTTAGGTTGGATGTTCTTGGTACATTTTCTGCCTTGTTATGTAAAAATGTGTCTCTCACCGTCATGGAGAGAGACGTGTGTAAGGCAGTGACTTTTGGCCATTCTAGGAGTGTTTATTTGAAGTTGAAGCCGGTTACAACAATGGTATCACCACAGTGTAATTAGGCTATGTGTGGCATGTTTTAATGTTTTGCAAAGTGAAGATTGCTGCTTGTTTACATGCTATTCTATAATTTACTGCCAGATCGTATATTGTTTAACATAACAGCAATTACAGTAGTATTGTTGTATACAACATCCCCAATTTTGAGATACTATGTTTCAGACTGATGACTGAGCTATTTCCTACGATTATGTAAGCAGCACCCTCACTATATTCAGAAGCACCCTCAGTGATTTGGTTCTAGAACCGGGCCTGTATAACAGTATAACTTTCAAAAGTTTCACTTCAAAGTTTGCGTTCTCAGGCCACCAAAACGCTGTTGTCATGTAAATGAACGGCCAGAACGCATTAACAGTTTTCTGTTTTCAGTTGAAAACGGTGTCGTGTAAGCGGCTCCTCAGTTAATAACTATTTTATTTTAGTTACTACTAGAAGGTACTAGAGGTATTTCGTATTTCATGGAAAGAGAGTTCGATTGCATACAGAGAGGCCTTAAAAGCTTCTAGATCTGCTTATTTTTCAACACTATTAGAAGAAAATAAACATAATCCTAGGTATTTATTTGAAACAGTGGCTAAACTAATGAAAAATAAAGCTTCAAGCCCAGAAGTGTCCAAGCAGCACAGCAGTAATGACTTTATGAACTTCTTCACTTATAAGATTGATCATATCAGGGACAAAATTATAACTATGCAACCGTCTACTACAGTAGTAGCACATATCAGGCAGTGCATTGTAGTGTCCATGAGGAAAACTTTGATTCATTTATTGCTATAGAAGAGGAAGAATTTTCTAAACTCGTTAAATCATCTAAATCGACAACATGTATGTTAGACCCTATACCGACTAAGCTACTGAAAGAGATGCTTCCAGAGGTCATAGATCCTCTTCTTACTATCATCAATTCATCTTTGTCTCTAGGATACGTACCAAAAACCTTTAAGCTGGCTATGATTAAACTTGATCGTACAGAATTAGTCAATTACAGGACGATCTCAAATCTGCCTTTTCTGTCAAAGGTACTAGAAAAGGCAGTATCCTCACAACTATGTTCCTTTTTAGAAAGAAATGATATCTGCGAGGATTTCCAGTCAGGATTTAGACCGTACCATAGTACCGAGACAGCTCTCATTAGAGTCACAAATGATTTGCTCTTATCATCCAATCATGGTTGTATCTCGCTATTAGTGTTACTCGATCTCAGTGCTGCATTGACACTATTGACCACAACATTCTTTTAAATAGACTCGAAAATGATGTTGGCATTAGTGGAATTGCATTAGCATGGTTTAAATCATACTTATCTGACCATTATCAGTTTGTAGCAGTAAATGAAGAGATGTCTCATCGATCACAAGTTCAGTATGGTGTACCACAAGGCTCAGTACTAGGACCGCTGCTGTTCACTCTGTACATGCTACCATTAGGAGATATCATTAGGAAACATGCCATTAGTTTTCACTCAGCTCTATATTTCTTCACGCCCTGACGAAACTTACCAATTCACAAAATTAACGGAATGCATAGTTGATATAAAAAACTGGATGACTAGTAATATCCTACTACTTAATTCTGAAAAAACAGATTCTAATTATTGGACAAAAAACCTCCTCACGTAATAATCTAGAATACTGTCTAACACTTGATGGCTGCTTTGTTAAGTCTTTGTCGTCGGTTAGGAACCTGGGTGTGCTCTTTGATACCAGTCTTTCATTTGAAAGTCACGTTTCTAGTATCTGTAAAACCGCATTCTTCCATCTTAAAAATATATCTAAATGACGCCATATGCTCTCATTGACAAATGCGGGACAATTAGTTCATGCGTTCATGACCTCAAGGCTAGATTACTGTAATGCTCTACTGGGTGGTTGCCCTGCACGCTTAATAAACAAACTACAGCTGGTCCAAAACGCAGCAGCTCGAGTTCTTACCAGAACCAGGAAGTATGACCATATTAGCCCGGTTCTGTCAACACTGCACTGGCTCCCTAGTAAACATCGTATACATTTTAAAATATTGCTGATTACCTACAAAGCACTAAATGGTTTAGCTCCGCAGTACTTGAGTGAGCTCTTAACACATTATAGTCCTTCACGTCTATTGCGATCTCAAAATTCCGGCCAGTTGATAATACCTAGAATATCAAAATCGACTGCTGGCGGCAGATCCTTCTCCTATTTAGCACCAAAACTTTGGAACAGTCTTCCTAACATTGTCCGGGAAGCAGACACACTCTGTCAGTTCAAAGCTAGACTAAAAACACATCTCTTTGACCTCACATACACATAACACATTATAGACTTCTAACACTATGGGAACACTTCCCATGAATCCGCCGGATTCAGGCCGTATCCAGATCTGATGAAGGACCTGCCCTGGACACACATACACACACACACACACACGCACACACACACACACACACACACTCCAGATCTGATGAAGGACCTGCGCCTGGACGCGACGACAGCGCAGTCCTGAAGTGTCACTAGTCTCTCCCCTGTGAAGGCCTCCTTCCCTTTACCTCAGTACAGATAAAGCGTTGTCGGGATAATTCCGGTTCGTGTGGCTACACAGAAGCGATAAAAATTCTGTATTATAAATTTTAAGGCCAGAGAAGTAGTTTGTTGAGGGCTGATTTGTAGACGCACATATATATTCAAACACACATACCAATAGACTGAACTCGTAATACGCATGTGCACGCCATCAGCGTTCTCACTGGTTTGCGTTTTTGAAGTTTGCGTGTATATATATATAAATGAAGGTGACTTGACTTGTACCAGCTGCCGATGCCGAGGACCTCACAGCTCTGTGACAGTGTTCTCCGAGCTGGACCAAGAGTCGTATCTACAGATGCTCTCACACACTCTGAACACAAGAGATGCTGAAAGGAACTTTCTTACACTAAAAATGCAGCCCTGGTGAACAGACGAGACTCACCAGCCCCAAACCTCTGAACGGCAGTGTAAGTTATTCAGTAAGAATGTCTTGTTTACTGTTGCGTACAAGCAACATGACACACACACACACTCGTGCTGTTGGTGTGAATGTGAGTCATGTGATCACCTGTGGTCTCGTGTCTACAGTTGTGATCATGTTCATGTTATATAGATCTACAACCTGAAGGCTTTTCCCTGTGACCCAGAACAAGCTCAGTGTTAGTAACCTGTCACATCATGAACACACAGATGTGTGTGTCACACGCGTCACATGTGCTCTCCCAGAGCAAACGTGAGAGATAAAAGCACCTTTACGACCTCAGCAGCCGAACATGTGTGTGTGTGTGTGTGTGTGTGTGGAGAAACACGTCAACATAAATGAACTCTCTTCCCTCCCCAACACATGTTACTTATTGTTTTTTCCCCCCACAATTCTTTGATGCACATTATTCCACAGGGTTACACTTTTTTTTTTTTTACATTATTTACTATGTAATTATTTGTGAAATTTACTAGCAGTTTCCTGCACCAGGAAATCCAACATGCATTCATTCATTCAGAGAGGCAGAGATGTATGATTTGTGAATGAATGTCTTTTTTTGAATCAGATCTGGTCTAGTTTGGATTAATTGTAAAGCATGAGCATTTATCTTTTGGTTGAACACTACGCTTCCTCTTGTGATGCTTTAGCATTAGCATCTCTTGTGTCTCAGTAAAGGCCGGAGGGAGTGGAAGCTGTCGGATCAGGAGTATTGCAGCACAGTTAGTCATGCAGCGCCGCAGTGAACCCATTGAGCTCCGGAACAACCGGAAATCATTCAGAGAGAGAGAGATGGATTACATCACAAAGAGAGAGAGAGAGAGAGATGGATTACATCACCACACACTAAGAGAGAGAGAGAGAGAGAGAGAGAGAGAAAGAGAGAGAGAGAGATGGATTACATCACCACACACTAAGAGAGAGAGAGAGAGAGAGAGAGAGAGCTTTAATCAATGCACACGTTTACGCCCCATTTATCAGCCTGCTATGAATGGAGCTGTGTGGCAGGGTCACATGACCACTCTGGGTCACATGACCAGAGGCAGGGTCACATGACCACTCTGATGAAGCCCCCGCCACATTTAACACGGCTTAACCGGATCTAGATGTAACCGGTTCAAGAGAAACGGCAGATTCAGATGCAGAGATCAGTTAAACACAAGTCAATAAATGCTCAACTGATGTGTTTCTGTTACATGCCAAAGCTGCGGAATATCATCAACAACATTCACTGCTGTGCAACATTGCAAGGTATTAAAGAGCACATGTTGTGCACTTTCACAAAGTCTTGATGTTGTTTTCGGGCTTTACTGGAACTCTTACAAAGATGAAGACGAGACAACAGGTTCCAATTCCACGGGATTTTACTGTAATAATAAAATAAACTCAGGTAAATATAACAGTGTGAACGTGACACAAAAGACAACCGAAGTGTGAAGAAGGCGGAACTAAACAGAACCATGACAACAACAGGTTTTCATGCTTCATTTTTTGCATGTTCGTTATTTTCTCCATATTTGACATTGTATTGTTATATGGGGACACAGAAATACTGTGATGTGTTCGTTTTTGGAAGAAACTCAAGACTCGTTTCAGGAGTTCAGAAACACTGACACTGATATAGAGAAGAACTGGAGCTTTTACATGATCGCAACAGCAACATTACACACTAAACACAGATGAACATGGACACGAGCACAACCGGGCCTCTTTTACCCTTTCATGCATAGAGGTCACTACAGTGGACAGCTATTAAAAAAGCATTTTCTTGAATTTTCACAGATTTTGATGGCATAGTTGCACATCAATCTCTTCAGTGGATCCTGGTGCATCATCCTATACATTGTCTATAGTGGACTATAGTGGACCTCATGCATCAATGGCTATATTTCATCTACAATTCATACTCATATTGTGAATGTTGTTTTTGAAAATACTTAATCTGCAGTAACTTTTTTGACTGTAAATAAATGTATTTGTATTATTAGAATGTAATTTTCACTGACATCAAAAAAGTAATGTGATTACATAA